>NW_012267253.1:8518323-8530393 GCF_000151885.1 Dipodomys ordii | reverse complement strand
TGAGCTGAAGAGCTGAGGGACAGCGCCCAGGCCCAGAGTTCAGGCCCCACGACCAGATCCCCGCCCAAAAAAGAGTCTCATGGACTTTCCTGCCTGGGCTGGCTTTGAACTGTGATCCTGAGTAGCTGGAATTACAGGTGTGAGCCACTGGTGCTTAAAATAATTCTTATACTGTGTTTGGGTACTTCTGACATTTTCATAATTTATGATATATCTCCACATCAGGTTACTGATGTGTTAATTTTTAAATAATTTTCTTCATATGCAAATGTATACATGTCATATTCTTCAAGTACAAAAATAATAGTGTACAAAATCAGTATTAATACTGATTTTTTATTTTAAGTTCTTAAATTTTCTTAAAAAATATTAAATACTAAGGATGAACCCCCCCCCCAGTTGCCAATGAAACATCAGAAAAGACAGCTAACTGAAAACTAGGACTTCTCAGGAAAGTGTTACAATAGACATTTCATCATTTTCTATGACGAAATTTTTACTTCCTTATTTTGTGTCTGTGTATCTCATGTCTGTATTTTGCCAAGCATGCTACATGACTGAACTTCTCATTAAATCTCTGTGAGTCATTTAATCTAAAAGGACTTAAAACTCCAAATTCCTTTACTAACAGCTGTGCCTGATGCCAACATTATCAAAACCTACCTATAGGGAAAAAAAGTTGAAATTTCACTTATTAGTTCCACCCTCAGTAACAAAAAGACACAATAAAATAAAAATAATGGCATAACCAAAACAGGAACATAAATATCTATATATTGTTACATTTATCCATATATCCAAATAATATCTACTGCCCTGTTTCAGAACTCAATTACCAAGTTAAAATATTCAAAATTATAACTTCCTGACTACTATCATAATATGACATATCATTAATTTCAGCATAACATCTATATGGTACATTTATTTTTTTGAATACAGGGAATGGCACAAGCTAAGCTCATGCTCTATCACTGATCTACGTTCCAAGACTCAGATAATACTTTTCAAATTCATGATCCTGTAACCTGCCCTCCCAAGTGCTGTGATCACAGACCTGGACCACCACACTCAGATTATCTTAAATTTTATTATTGAATACCTTCCCATTGTATTTCCAGCTATAATTAAATGTCCATCCTAATCCCATATTATAGTTCTCAAAGTCCAAAATCTATGTTATTATTTCTAAGTAATTTCTGTAAAAATTTTATAATCTATTTTACTAAGTAGTCTTTTGAGGAAGTAATGTATTTTTCTTTTTCATTGAAAATAGATTAGGATCTAAATAAAACACGTCAATTTTTGATACATAAAGCAAATTTATTGCAAGTCAATTTTCGATACATAAAGCAAATTTATTACAATTTATCTTCCATTGCACTCTGTGCCAGTCACTATTATTTTCCATCTTCTTTCCTCCAATCTCCCAAGCAATTAATCATATTTATTAATTACATAAGATGCTTTTTCTTAAGACTGTGTATTTTCTAGTCTAAATAATATTAAACCTTATTGTAAAAACATTTGATAAAATATTTCGCTGTTTATAGAGAATAATTATTTTCTAAATCCAAAGGTCATTATAAAAATGGAAAAAAGGGGCTGGGAAGGTGGCTCAGTGGTAGAGTGCTTGCCTTGCATGCATGAGGCCCTGGGTTCGATTCCTCAGCACCACATAAGCAAAAAGAAAAACAAGCAGGAAGTGGTGCTGTGGCTCAAGTGGTAGAGCACTAGCCTTGAGCTGAAGAGCTGAGGGACAGCGCCCAGGCCCAGAGTTCAGGCCCCACAACCGGACCCCAAAAAAAAAAGGAAAACAGCTAGGCACTGGTGGTTCATAACTGTAATCCTAGCTACTCAGGAAGCTGAAATCTGAGGACTGAGGTTTCAAGCCAGCCCAAGTAGAAAAGCCTGTGAAATGCTTTATCTCCATATGACCAGCAAAAAGTCAGAAGTAGAAGAGTGGCTCAAGTGTTAGAACACCAGTCTTGAGCAAAAAAGCTAAGGGGGAGCACTCTGGTCCTGAGTTCAAGCTTCAGTATTGGCACACACACACACACATACATACATAAATATGTATACATACAACACACACACATACACAGAGAAAACAAGGGAGGCTCAGTGGTAAATCAGGTGCCTAGCAGGCTCCAGATCCTGAGTTCACATCCTCAAATACTTCCCAAAGACAAGAAATGAAAAAAACAATTTTATTAATGTTAATTTATAAAGTTGGTAGCAAAATGAAGCCTCACATTTACTAGCAGAGATTTTTTTTCTTAAAGGATGAACGCAAACCTAACAAATACTAATACTTTAAAAGACACTTTAGCTGGGTGCTGGTGGCTTACCACTGGGATCCTAACTACTCAGGAGGCTGAGATCTGAGGATCTCAATTCAAAGCCAGCCAGGGTAGGAAAGTCCATGAGACCCTTATCCCCATTTAATCACCAGAAATGGAGTTGTGGCTCAAGTGGTAGCACCTTGAGCAAAATGAAACTCAGGGACAGTACCTAGGCCCTAAGTTCAAGCCCTAGGAATGACACATACATACATGCATGCATGCATACATGCATGCAAACATACATACATACATACATAAAACAAAACTTTAGTTCAATCCCTGGTAACCCCTATACAACACCAGATAAGTGAATGGTTTAAAATCTCAAATATCTGAAAAACTTGGTTACCCTTAGGTAAAGGGGGTAGTAGAGTATAAAAACTTAGCACAGCACAGTGGTGGTCATAATCTCAACATTTGGGAGCCTGAGGCAGGAAGCTTCAATGTTTAAGGTTAGAGTGAAACAAAGTGTAGCTTGTCTCCAAAAAGAAAAGAGGAACTCCTATTTTTCCTATAATCATTATATAATTATGATTCTCCATTATAATTAGTACTCACTCAGTAAAACCCAACACTGACAGTAGGGTATATCCAAATCCCAAATGTATTGCAAAAAGATGTATATTTGATTATAATGCTACATGATGTCATGTATCCAGGACAACTGAAGCATTATGGTCTCTTAGGGATAACACTGTCTCTTGGTCATAGATTTAGGTGACACAGCATGTGATCCATTGTCTCAAAACAAAAAAAAAATGTGTGCAGCTGCATTTTCTAGGGTGGGGGAGAAGGAAGCAGAAAACAAAGGGTACAAAGATTTATCTCATGGAAAAACTGCTTCTGAAATGAGGGCTAAAAAGGAAATAAAACTGAGTGTGTGTGGGGGGGAACCTTTCACCAACCCATGCTAAAAGCAGCTATCACTAAAACTGGAGGAAAAAAAACAAACTGGAGAGAGAAAAGTAAATCATATGTCACTGAACCCGCTTTTCTCCTACCTAATTTACCCAGATACTCTTGCAAATCCAAAGTTTTGTAATTTTGTACCTTTCCTACACAGAAAAAGAGTTCCTATCCACTGTTACAAAATTTGTCTCCAAAACAATGTGGCAGTTGTTCACCAGAATCTTGGTAAAGTTAAAAAGTAATAATTTGATAAGCTAGAAAAGAAACATCACTGCTTCTTACCAGTAAACAGAAAAAAAGATACTTTCTGTATAAAGAACAAAAAGGCTTTATTACAATGAATAGCATACAATTCTACTTTACACAGAATACAGATGTCAAAAAGCAATATCACAAAAGATCTAAATTGAATAAAAATTGCTTTCTCCAATAAGAAAAGTGGTTGTTTCTAGGCAATGTTTTTTAAAAGTTGTTAACAAATAATAATATAATTTGTAAACTTTTACTATTCCCTAAGATAGCAATTTTCCCTATGCTATTAAATAATAGAAAGAAAAGCCAGGAGTAGCGGTGTCTGTAATCTTACGCACTCAGAAGGTTAAGGCAGAAGAATTGCAAGTTTGAGGTCAGTCTAGTAAAGAAGAAAGGGACAAAAGGAAGAGAGGGTGGCAATAATGGCTCTCAGAATAAATCTAGTTTAGAGAATCCACTTTCTCAATTTGGGATTGCAATCAATTCCATATCTGAACAAGAATATGTAAAAGACAGGAAAAGAAAAGAAAAAGGGAGGGAAAACCCACCTGGATAACACAGAAATTAAAAAAGAATGAAAAATAACTAGGAGGAAGTATAACATACCATGCAAATCAGATGGTACCCAGTTAGCCAATCAGCACTGTAACTTTTTGACAGCTTACAATACTTGAAAAGTAACACTTGAAAGGAAGAAAATTAACCTGGTGTGGTGGTGTCTGCAATCTTGTGGGAAGCTGAGGCAGGAGAACTGCAAACTTCACTCCAGCCTGGGATACATACCCAGACCCTGTCTCACAAAAAACTGAGGAAGAAAAAAGGAATAAAAAAGAAAGAAAAATTAAGGAAATCTTAAAAAATAAAAAATAAACATCTAATATCCTGCAGTTCAAGGGTAAATCTGGTTGGCATTTGAACAAATGGTATTCTTTGTCTTCAGAATTTATGCTTATGATTTTAATACATTGAATATCATGCAATAAATCTCCTGCAGCCAATTAAACTTCTCCTCTGAAAATAGCATCTAAAGCACAAACATTGTAAGAAATAAATCTAATAAAGGTGAACAATAAAATCTTACTAAGAGTGATCAAACTTGACCCAAAGCATAAAACTAAGAAACATACTGATTGGTTCAATATACTAATTTTATGTAATTCTAAAATCAAAAGCATGATTAACACAGAATTATACTGATTTTAGCTAATCTATATATACTTTAACAAAAACACACTTATGACAAAATTATTAAATATATTTATCCTACTAAACAGAATAACCCCAAACATTATAAAGTAAACCACAATGAACATTTAAGTTTCAAAATAAACTTACATGGAATATAACCTAAATTCTAAGAAGCTATATCTACTTCAGCTCCATATAATAAGCAATCTAATAAAAATCTGATAATTCTCTTTGATAAGGAATATTGGAAAGGAAAATAGATGGGGTTTTTGTTTTGTTTTGGAGTGAGGTGAGTGCTCACAGTATCATTTTGTTTTCTTTTACCTGTTGGTTCAATTTCATATGCTTTGGAGATATCTAAGGAGAATAAGCATTTGTGATTTCCATGGTCTATCAGGAAATTGGAGTAAAATAAGTATGGTCGGTCATGGGGCTTGAACTCTGGGCCTGGGCGCTGTCCCTCAGCTCTTCAGCTCAAGGCTAGCACTCTACCACTTGAGCCACAGCGCCACTTCTGGCCTTTCTGTTTAAGAGGTGCTGAGGAATCAAACCCAGGGCCTCATGCATGGGAAGCAAGCACTCTACCACTCACTCAGCCACCTTTCCAGCCTGCAGATAAATTTCAGAATGGTTAAATCCCCCAGATCTCAAATCTGTATCTTACTGTTATAACCACACAGTCCAAGTAATCATGACTTTTAATTTAGACAGCTAAATAGGTACTATACATAAATGGAAACTCTAATATACAGTAAACTCTGACAGTATCTTCTCTAACTTTACTCCCCTTACATCCAAGTTGCTCATAATATGTCTAAAGCAATCATTTTGAAGATAAATCTGGTAATGGCCATTTCCTGCTTAACTCATCAAAGTGCCCTAAGGTCAAAATCTTCAACATGGTGTACAAGACCGTGCAAGATTTAGCCACTGTCCAACTTCTCTGACCATGTTTGTTTGTTTGTTTGTTTAACCACTGTTTCCTTTATTTTCTACCCTTTACAAGTCTGAGTAAAGCATGTTTTTTCCTCTGTCAGGGCCTTTACAACCAACCTTTTATACCACCTAATTCTGGTTAAGTGCTCTTTATCATTCACATCTCAGCTTTAGAATCTTAAGAAATTTCTAGTATCTCAGGCTAGCAAGGTTCCCAGTTCAATTCTCTTGCAGCACCTTATATTTCTGTAATATTTACCACACCCAGAATGGTTTAATATACACCTTTCCTGACAGGCTGAAATTTCAAAAGGGCAGGGCCATCTTACTTGGTTTACTGCTCAAATATTTGTTGTCTGACAGATCTTGGTTCTAGCTCTGCTATTTTAACTTTGATGTCTATAAAACCAGAAGACTAAGTATCACTGCAATAATCTAAATCCTAACCAAAATGAAATTTGGGTGGTTCATGCCCATAATTCTAGCACTTGAAAAGCTGAGGCAAAAGGACCACTCTTCTCTCATTTTTTGGTTTATCGGATATGTTTACTTTTTCCTGCAATTCTTTAACAATTGCTTAATTTCTGGATTTTTTGTTGTTATGATAGGGGTTTGCTTTGTACCCTAAGCTGACCTTGAACCTGTGATCCTTTTTGCATACAATTCTTTTTTTTTTTGGGGGGGGGTCCAGTCGTGGGGCCTGAACTCTAGGCCTGGGCGCTGTCCCTCAGCTCTTCAGCTCAAGGCTAGCACTCTACCACTTGAGCCACAGCGCCACTTCTGGCTTTTTTCTTTTTGTTTATGTGGTGCTGAGGAATCGAACCCAGGGCCTCATTCATGCAAGGCAAGTGCTCTACCACTGAGCCACCTTCCCAGCCCTGCATACAATTCTTGATAAAATGTACAAACTGGCTTAACAACAAAGGGTCTGATCTGTACATTCCAGGAAACATTCTCTAGATAATCTCAGAAGTAACAACAGTCTTCCCAATTCAAAGGAAAAATAGGCAACTTTTTCTCTTAATCTGTTAATAATAGCCAGCAGATGATAATGTTACAAAAATTAGAAGTAGCATTTTATAGTCAACTCCAAACAACTATTTTTGTCTTAGCTATAACTGGCTTTCCAATATTTTTTTAAACTTTATTATTTTTTTGTTTTGTTTTGTTTTTTGAGTCCAGTCGTGAGGCCTGAACTCTGGGCCTGGGCACTGTCCCTCAACACTTCAGCTCAAGGCTAGCACTCTACACTTGAGCCACAGCGCCACTTTCGGCTTTTTTTCTTTTTGCTTATGTGGTGCTGAGGAATCGAACCCAGGGCCTCAGGCATGCAAGGCAAGCGCTCTACCACTGAACCACCTTCCCAACCCCTTAAACTTTATTTTAGATGTGATGTTTGTTTGTTTGTCAGTCGTAGGGCCTGAACTCTGGGCCTGGGTACTGTCCCTCAGTGTTTCAGCTCAAGGCTAGCACTCTACCACTTGAGCCACAGTGCCACTTATGGCTTTTTCTGCTTATGTGGTGCAGAGGAATCGAACTCTGGGCCTCATGCATACAAGGCAAGCACTCTATCACTGAGTCACCTTCCCAGCCCCTAGATGTGATTTTTATAAATAGTTGTGATAATAGTCATTCTATAAAATGCTTTTTGCATTTCATTAAAGCATATGTGCTTATAATGGTCAAATTTCCTATCCCTAAAAGTGTTCCCAAATTGTGGAATGGAACCAAATACATACATACATGTGTGCATAGATACATACATTCTCCAAACATATATATATATATATATATATATATCCTATATTATGTATAACACATACACATACTTTTTAGCAAAACATCATGAGACCTCAAAGGAAAAAAAAGCAGCAGCCTAGTAAAATCTTAGTTATCTTTGGTATGTTGGCATATAAACTTCCAAATATACACATATAGAAGTATTCACCTCTGTTTTCTACTCCAGAAACTTTCAAAATAGACTAAGCTCTTTCATCCTTTGTTTTTCTAGAGGTATTTAAGCTCAGTCCTTTACGCTTCAAAGTCATTTCTCCAATACCTTCTTGAATTACTTTTTTTTTTTTGTATAGCACCCTATACAGAAACTCTGATTCATGATTATTTGGTTACCATCCCCATCTGTCACTAAACCAGTAGTTCTCAAACTTTTGGTACTATTCCATAATAATTGATCTTTTAGAGATCCATGCCACTTATACATACATAGCTAAGACTAAAACTTCAAAACTTAATTACAGCTTACTACATACAATGCATGAAATTTCCTACTGTATTTTTCCCTTTTACTTCCAGGGCAAATAAAAATAAAAATACAAACATCTCATCTGGCAAATACCCACTTTCTCAAGGCTTCAGATTATATGGTACAAGGAGTTTGTGCTTTTTTATTGTGATATTCAAATACCCAGTACCACATTTACATAATGTTGTCCAATCAGCATAAAAGGAAATAGCACTGAAACCAAAAATAATTGGGGGGGCAGGAGGGAAGAGTGTCAGTACCAAGGCTTGTAGGGGCTTTTTACTCTCAGCTTTCTTGCTCATGGCTAGTACTCTACCACCTAAGCCATACCTCTGAGTCTGTCTTTGTTGGTTAATTGAAGATGAACTTTTGCACTTTTTTGCAAATATCCATCCTCCAGGTCTCAGCCTCGAGCAGCTAGGATTACAAGGATGAACCACCAATACCAGGAAAAAGGTAGAGCAAATAATTTATAAGAAATCTATTTCCCTCTTTAAAAATAAATCAGTAATGGTGCTTAAACTCTGGGCTTGGGCACTATCCCTCAGCTCTGCAGCTCAAGGCTTGTGCTTTACCACTTGAGCCACAGCACCACTTCCGGTTTTCAGATAATTAATTGGAGATAAGAGTCTTATGGACTTTCTTGCCTGGGCTGGCTTTGAACTGTGATCCTCAGATCTCAGCCTCCTGAGTAGCTAGGGTTACAGGTATGAGCTACCAGTGCCCAGCCAAAAAAATTCTTTTTAAGATAAAGAAACAAACCACACAGATACAAGTTTATTAAGTTCCTCAATTCCTTTCCTTTAAGTTTATGTATAAAACTCAAAATAACTAATCCTACATCACTGTGAAATTTGATATAAAATTCTGCTCAGTGGACTGTAAAACTTAAAAGCGTATAAACACATTTTAGAAAGAATTTCAAAGATGGTCATAATGGAACATGTCTATAATCCAGAAGTACTGGGAATGTGAAGCTAACCTGAGTACACAGCTAAGAACTGATGGAATTTCAGTAAGAATATCTTGTGGTTAACCCAGTATTCCATAAAACAATTGAAATCCTAATTCAACAAGTTTTATTTACTTACTTCCAATAAAATTGGCAATTAATAAAATTCACAATGTTAGAACAGCATCACTCTTCTATTAAAGTGACTTCTCTCCAAAATAAACTTTATCATCACTTTTAAGACTTTGACTAGTGCTCTACATAGCTTCAACTTCTTTTTTGCCCCATATCATTGCTCTTATAAAGAAAAAGAGCCCAGGCCGGATGCCAGTGGCTCACGCCTGTAATACTAGCTACTCAGGAGGCTGAGATCTGAGAATCACAGTTCAAAGCAGCCCAGGCAGAAAAGTGTGAGGCTCTTATCTCCAGCTAACCACCAGGAAATCCTTGAGCTGAAGAGCTCAGGGACAGCACCCAGGTCCAGAGTTCAAGCCCCATGATGTAAGAAAGAGAGAGAGAGAGCAAGCAAGCAAGACAGCCCAGGGTGTTTTGTTTTTTTTCCTCACAATATATTTTCCCTAACACACTTAGGGGAAAATCACTTCTCCAGAATAAAAAAAGGACTCTGAGTAGCAGAAGTACCAACTATGTATGAAAATACTATCAGAGAAAGAATTTTCCTTTAAAAAATGTACAGATAATTAATGATTAAACTATCCTAGTAACCGTAATATATCTAGTTGGGAAGAATTTAAATACTTTTTCATGATATGTGTAGGTAGCAAAAAGATGGCTATTTTTACTGTACATGCATTAAACCTTATGATAGTAACATATCTACTAAATAGTTAATTAAGAGCTTTATTTACCCTTTTAGGGTTCAGTAACTTTTATACGTGAAAGTCAATTAAAGTAAGACTTATGGTGAGGAAGTAAATCCTATTTATGATTACGTGAGACAGACTCAAAGTGTAGAATTTTTTCTAGTGCTCATCATTCGAATTAGTAGATGCTCAAAAAATGTCAAAATTTAAATGTTTTCTTTTTTACAGAAAGAATAATGAGTTTGAGGAAAATAAAAAATACACAAATCAAAATTAGGCCAATGGTTTTCAGCTCAAGCTGTACTTAGTGACTTGCTTCCAAAGAATATAGTGTGGAAGAAAAGGGCAGAAGGGGCTGTCAATAAAACCCAGCAAACAGCCAAGCCTGGTAAGTCCTAACTATAGTAACAGCTACTCAGAAGGCAGAGATGGAAGAATATTGGCAAATATTAGCTCAAACATTTGCAACACCCATATCTCAACCAATGAACTAAGCATGATAACACATGCTTGTCATCCCAGCTACATAGGAGGTATAAATGGGAGGATCACAGTTCAGGCAAGGCCAAGCAGCAACACCCATATCTCAACCAATGAACTAAGCATGATAACACATGCTTGTCATCCCAGCTACATAGGAGATATAAATGGGAGGATCACAGTTCAGGCAAGGCCAAGTAGTATTTGAAAACTTTAGCTGAACACCAGTAGCTATAATCCTAGCTACTTAGAAGGCCTCTGAGATATGAAGGATCTCAGTTCAAAGCCAGCCTAAGCAGAAAAGTCCACAAGACTCCATCTCCAATTAACCAGCAAAAAACCAGGTTGACCATGAGCAAATAATATGAACAAATACAAGACCCTGACACCCCTATTCCAAAAAGGAATAGAGGTATGGCTCAGTGGTAAAGTGCCTGCCTAGAGATCCTGAGTTCAAAGCCGAATACTCCCAAAACTAACAAGCAAGCAAGCAAAAAAAAAAAAAAACTAGAAAATAAAAATATTGCTCATACCATCAAGGTTAGCATCACTTTTTATCACACTGCTGGTCTGTACTCTTGATAAGATGGCCTGGGAAGGGTACTATATCTGTTACCCTCTTCCCTAAAGCCCATTAACCCAGTGTCATGGTGGGCTGGAGGCATGGTTCCAGTGGCAGAGTTATTAACTAGCAAGTGGGAAGACCTGACTCAAAATCTCAGTACCATGAAAAAAGGAAAAAATAGAAGGGAGAAAAAGAAGGGAATGAAGGGGGAAGGGAGAAACGGAAAGGGAAGCAGGCATCAGACAAATCAATTAAGGGTCTTTTTTTCTTTTTTTGGTCAGTTGTGGGGCTTGAACTCTGGGCCTGGGCGCTGTTCCTCAGCTCTTCAGCTCAAGGCTAGCACTCTACCACTTGAACCACAGTGCCACTTCCGGCTTTTTTCTGCTTCCCTGGTGCTGAGGAATGGAACCCAGGGCAAGGGAGGCATGCGAGGCAAGCGCTCTACCACTGAGCCAACTTCACAGCCCCTGAGGGTCATTCTATAAAGCACTTTTAACTAGGACTTCTTAAAACAGTCAACCTGCAAAGTATGAAAACCTGGAATTCTGGAACAGAAAAAAGGACACTAGGAGAAACTTTGGTTACATCTGAATAAAACATGTAGTTTAATTAACAGTAATGTAGCAAGTTTGCTTCCTTAGTTATGACAAATTACCATATTAATGTAAAAAGTTAACAACAGGAGAAACTGTGAGGTATTATTCTGTGTACACCATGCAACTTTTCTGTAAATATGATTTATTTAAATAAAAATTTTGGGATGAAGGAAATAAGGAATATAAGAAGCCAAAATTTCTTTGAAAGTGAAACAAATTCTTTTACAGTGGCAGCATTCTCATACAATGGGTGTTAATTCTGTAGTGTTTATTATGAAGTTATAGTGTTTATTATGAAGTTATATGCAACCAAAGCAAATGATCTGTAAGTTCCAGTTATTCTGAAACTGCTTTCTCCAACTTGTTTCACAGCTTCCCCACTGCATTCAAATAAGAACTTTATATTACTCGCCAGCTCATGACTTTTGGGGGGGAGGGGCTATTAAACCATATTTAAATTCAAAAGATGTCTGCCAAGGCCATCCATAGTTGGTTATTCTTTTTTCAACCCTACACTTGTAAAGACAGACTTTTCAACTCTAAAAAAAAAAAGAATACAAGTCCTACTTTTTCCTTTACTCAAAAAATAATCAAATTCTTGCCGGGCGCTGGTGGCTCCCACCTGTAATCCTAGCTACTCAGGAGGCTGAGATCTGAGAATCGTGGTTCAAAGCCAGCCCGGGCAGGAAAGACGGTGAGACTCCTATCTCCAATAAACCACCAGAAAACCGGAATGGCGCTGTAGCTCAAGTGGTAGAGC
>NW_012267253.1:8481409-8515783 GCF_000151885.1 Dipodomys ordii | reverse complement strand
TCCGCGCCCGGGAGCCCCGCCGCTCGGCCCGGGACTCACCGTCAGCTGCGGCCGCCGCAGCGGGGAGGCGAGGAGCGGACCGGGGAAGACACAATATGGCAGAGCCCCGCAGCTGCTGCCTGCGGCTCGCAGCAGCCGCCTCCGGGAAGACACGGCAATGAGCAGGCAGCGGCAGCTGCGGTGGCGGCCGCGGCAGCACCACATTTCCCCCCCACCCCCCTCCCGCTCGCTTCCTCCCCCTCCTTCCCAGCCCCGCTGCCATGGCAACGCGGCGCCACGGAGATTAGCCCCGCCCCCTCCTTCCCGTTCCCGCCTCCCGCGACCCCTCCGGACCGAGCCTCGGCCCGCCCCGCCCCTCCGCGTCTCCTCCTCCCTCCTACCCATTTACTGGCGGCCCCTTGCGGGCGGCCCAACACCGCGAGTCCCGTGGGGGTGAAATGCGCCCGCCCGGAAGGGCGGGGCTCACACGGAAGGCAGGGTGGAGCCGCCGAAGGCCAGTGCGGGTTTCGGGTCGGGTGGTGGGGGGGGCAAGGGAAGGCGGGAAAATGGAAAGGCCTCGCCTGTCCGGAAAAGGGACCTATCAGAGTGCTGTAGAGGCGCGGCGCGGCTGATGATTGGACGCGTTGATGAGGGGCGTGGTTAGAGGGGCGGCCGGAGCAGGTCGGCCTGGGTTGTGGTTGTTGGACTTGCTTTGCCTGGGTAGAACGTACCGAGGTCTGTTCCCCAAAGACTTCCATCCATTGGAAGCCTTGAAGGCGCAGGCAGGGATGGTAAAGTATTACTAGAAACTTAAAATAGCATTGCCCTTGACTGAAATTTTGTGAAAACTAAACTCAGCTTATTCTTGTTGAGGGAAAAATGGTACTTTTAGAACCAGATCCAAAATGTAGTAAAAACAGCATTTAACTGACCGCTTGCTGAGTGTTGGACTTTACACAACTCATCATTGCCTTTTGGGAACAGCGCTGCCACAGAAAGGATTACACAGTTAAATCTGAATTTCTGACAACTTAATATTTGAGATATACTTGCTGATTGCTTAACCCTTTACTAACTCATGAATTCCCACTTTACCACATCAGGAAGCTTAAGATTAGGGGGGGGGGGGAAATGGACAAAAACTGCAGTTGACTGCTGTCATTAGAATCCTGATCATTCAGTCTGCTTATTTCTATGTTCACATCTTCAAAATTTAGCCTAGCCATAACTGTTTTCACAAAAGTGTTGAGTAGATTTGGTAGAGCCAGGAGTTGGTGGCTCACGCCTGTAACCCTATCTGTTCAGGAGGCTGAGGATCACGGCTCAAAGTTCACCCAGCAGTTAAGTTTGAGTCCCTTAAGGTACAATTAACCAACAAAAAGCCAGAAGTGGAGGTGTGGCTCAAGCAGTAGAATCCCAGCGTTGAGTGAAAACGCTAAGGGCCCTGAGTTCAAGTTCCCGTACTGGCACCAAAAATAAAATAAAAAGGGAGAAATCCATTTCCTTCCTAAACTATGAATGTTAACTAGACTGTGAGGCTTTCGGTATAAAATGAGCTGCATATAAAGCAAGATGCCTGATGACAGTAAAACAGGTGAAACTGTGAGGATGACAGACATACAAAAGAATTATAGGTGAAATTTATAAAAATAAAAATGGGAGGATGTGATCCCTTAATCCCACAGATGAAAGCATTCATCCAAGGTCACATACTACTTCCATTTGTTTTTCTTTACCCTCTCCTGCAGGACCACACAGCTACATCCAGAGTAAGAGAACCAGAGACAAATGTGCAATATGTTCCAATGGGAGCAAGAATTTCTGCAAATTCTACCTCTAAAGATATTGTGAGGAGCTGGGAAGGTGGCTCAGTGGTAGAGTGCTTGCCTTGCATGCATGAGGCCCTGGGTTCAATTCCTCAGCACTACATAAGCAGAAAAAGCTGGAAGTGGCGCTTTGGCTCAAGTGGTAGGGCTCTAGCCTTGAGCTGAAGAGCTGAGGGACAGTGCTCAGGCCCAGAGTTCAGGCCCCATGACCGACAAAAAAAAAATTGTGAACAAATTGAAAGACACTTCTAGGAGAAGAATGTAGAAAAGGGAGCAGAAGAAAAGAAGGAAGGTTAAGAAAAGGTAGTTGCTAAGGAGCTACAGCCACCCCATATATTAGTCTTATTTCCTCTCTGCTGATCATTGGCATGAGTGGCCATAACATCATATAGGTCGTGATCTCCTTGATATGTATTAATATCATACTTGAGATATTACACTTTAATTCTTTTTCTTCATTATTATATCTATTTTAAACAAGTGACTAGCCTTCCTTGACTCTAGATGATTCACAGAATTTGAGAGCTATAAGGTATCACCTGCATGATAAATCTATCATGAATAAGAAAATCCAGAGAATTTATATAATATCCAAATTATATGAGTCTACTATTCCCTCATTCACTAAATTCTGTCTGCTGGTCCTCTTTATTAGTGAAGCTAGGCACATTTAAAAGATCTTAGAAAATCTCTTGCTCTTTGTTTTTTTGTTTTTTGTTTTTGTCTGTCATGGGACTTAAACTCTGGGCCTGGGCACTGTCCCTTTGCTCTTCAGCTCAAGGCTAGCACTCTACCATGTGAGCCATAGTGCCACTTCTGGTTTTCTGGTGGTTTATTGGGGATAAGAGTCTCACGAACTTTTCTGCTCTGGCTGGCTTTGAACCTCGATCCTCAGATCTCACCCTCCTGAGTAGCTAGGATTACAGGCGTGAGCCACCAGCACTGGCCTTGCTCTTAATTTAAAAATGATACTTGTCTGCCTAAAAGCTAATTTAGAGAACTTTGAATATCTACTAAGGAAAAGCTCTGATTTAAAATAATGATGATTCAGAATCAGTAGCTTTTCCCAGGAGTTTATAAGAATACAAAGGCTAAAGGACCAGAATTTAACTCTTTAGGGAAAAGATTCTTGGGGCTGGAGGATATTTGCCTAGCATAGGGCCTGATTCAACTCCCAAGGCTGCAAATAAAATAATAGTAATAATAATAATAATAGAAAAAGAGGATCCTGACATTCAAGATCTCTTGTGGAGCTTTATTCTTCTTTCTCCAAAATACTTCAGAGAAACATACCCAAAGATGAACTTTACTGTAAAACAAACATATTAGGCTGGACACTGGTAGCTCATGCCTGTAGTGCTAGCTATTCAGGAGGCTGAGAACTAAGGATTACAGTTTGAAACCAGAAGAAGCTGTGGCTCAAGTGGTAGAATGCTAGCCTTGAGCAAAAAATGCTTAGAGATAGTGCCCAATGCCCTGAATGAGTTCTAGCCCCCAAACTGGTATATGCACACACACACACACACACACACACACACACACACACACACACACACCATAAATATATTGTTTAAAATGCATTCATATTTAGGCTAAAATGTAGTAGGAGCTCAACTACATGTGTTTGTCTTAAGTGCTTTTTATATAATGGTATAATAATATTATGTAATGCTACAGTAATATTTAACAAAAGACTTTTATCAAAAGTCTTTGTAACCATAATAAAGAACCTAGACTTCACACCCCATAAGGATAAAACCATGTCTTTTTCATCTTTATCGTCTAGTTTCTTAAAACTGCTTCAGGTATGGAGGTGATGTACTATGTTTGTTAGTAGGAGAAGTAATTCCCTCAAATTATGGGATAAAAGCCTGGGATACAACATTCCTAAGTACTGGCCTGATGCTTGAATTAAAATGTTAGAAGTTTGAAAAAGAAGTCTCATTTTTGTCCTGCTCTGAATTTTTTTTTCAATGCACTTCTCAAAAGCAGCACATCTAATAATATCTATACTTCCATGCGTCCTGGTATTGACAGTGATTTGGAGCAATGCTATTGTAGTGAAGCAGAAAACTGGAAAAGTGCAACAAAAATATTAAAAAATATAAATTTAAAGCATGGGAGAGCTAACAACTTAATGAAAATTACCAGCACCGATGGAGGCCTAAGGAAGTCCATCTGCCAATTCATAGAGAGTTGCTGAGAGAGCAAGCAGGGATGAAAGACAGAAATTAGTGTTCAGGGCATGATAAAAGGGTAGAGAACAGGGGTGGGGTGGGGTGAGAGAAGAATTCTGTTGAAAGCCCCTTGCTTCATTCTTCCCATTGATTGGATTCTTTAGTTTTTCTGTAAGTGGTTCCAAGACTTTCTGTCCTTATAGCCTTTCCAGTTAGTCTCTCCAGAGCAGGTAGGCAGATTTCTTACAACCTCAGGGATCTCAAGATTAGACTTGAAACTAGCATATTGTCACTTCCCCCAGTTCCATCTATAAGTTATCTGAGTCAAGGGGAATGAACTACATAACAGTTTAAATACTAAGAAGTGAAATGAATCTAGGACCACTGTTTGGTGTAACCAACTACTATAAATTATCAAAGTAAAGACAAAAAACTAGCAACATACTGTTGATAGCATACATACCTAGAATAAAAATGCACAAAGTTTGAAAGTGAAATGATAGAAGAAAAAACTGTAAAATCTTTGTTATTATCAGATTATGTAATCTCCAAGACAATAGAGATAAAGGAGACTCCTCATAAAAGACAAAGATTTAAAATATATATAAAGCCAAAAATATATAAATATATAAAGAAAAAATTAAGGAACTACAAGGAAGAATAGAAAAAAATTATAACTTTGATAGGAGACATTAACATATCAGTTACTGGTAAAAACTGAGTCCCTGTGGCTCATGCCTGTAATCCTAGCTACTCAAGAGGCAAAGATCTGGGGATCACAGTTTGAAGCCAACACGGGAAAGTCTTTAAGAATCTTATCTCCAACTAACCACCAAAAAATCTGGAAGTGGAGCTGTGGTACAATGGTACAGTATCGGGGCTGGGAAGGTGGCTCAGTGGTAGAGTGCTTGCTTTGCATGCCTGAGGCCCTGGGTTCCATTCCTCAGCACCACATAAGCAAAAAGAAAAAAGCCGGAAGTGGCGCTGTGGCTCAAGTGGTAGAGTGCTAGCCTTGAGCTGAAGAGCTGAGGGACAGCGCCCAGGCCCAGAGTTCAGGCCCCACAACCTGACCCCCCCCCAAAAAAAAATGGTACAGTATCAAAAAGCTGAGGAAAGGTGACTTGGCCCTAAATTCAAGCCCCTATACAGGTACAAAAAAGAAGTATAATTACTACAATAAATACTTAAACTTTTTTTTTATTTCAGCACCCTGTTCTGAAGGTACAAGGTCAAGATAATGAATCTGTTAATGACCTTGTTGGCAGAGTCTTATATACTTTCCTGCCTAGGCTGGTTTTGAACCTCAATCCTCAGATCTCAGCTTCCTGAGTGGCTAGGATTTAAAGGTATGAGCTTGTAATTTTGATTAATATAGGGAAACAAGTTCTAACTCAGCTGTAGAAAGGTTGAAATAAACGAACATGTAGTAGTAGTGAAGAAGCCAAGGTCAGGGATGAAACCATACCTACCAAAGCCTGAGGTGTAGAGTGTTAATCTCGTGGCTGTGGACATCAAAGAACTGCCAATCATTTGGGAAGTCTGGATATAAATGGTTGCTGATTTTAGGGTTATCTGCTGACAAGAAATAGAAATGCAAGCCAATTGGCTAAAGTAGGGAGACCTGAATATAAAAATAGGCAGGGATTATGTGAAACCCAACAGTGGGAAGTCGAGCTGGTCACCAGTCTTGGCTTTTTCTTGTATGATGGGGATGCTCACTTATCTGCTTAGATGTGGCCTAGTATAGCTGTCCTACTTAGTAGTGCTGGGTCTCCATTTTTGTCTCACTCTCACCCCAAACCCGTCACCCCCCTAAAAACTTGCCATCATTACCTGATTCAGTTTCAAAATCCCAACTCCAAATTCCCAGGAGTTGTGATCAGACTGATTCAACAGCCATGTACCCAGAGATCAGGGAGTCAGCAGACTGAGGCCTGGAGGGGCCAAATCTGGCCTGCCTTCCCCTTTGGTAAATATAACTTGAATGAAACCTAGATACATGTATTTATGTTTTGTCTATGGCTGATACCTCATTATAAGAATAGAGTAATTTCAACGAAGAATCTTACAGATAAAAAAGCTAAAAATATTTTCATACCTAGACATTACACAAGAAATTTGGAGATTCTATATATGTAAATGTCAGCCTATAAGAGACTTACTAGGATGTCAGCTTGGAAAACCATAGCTCTGAGGGTGATAGCCCTTTCTCCCCTTGGATGAAAAAGAATCATGTGGGAGAAAGGTGCTGAGCAAGTATTTTGAGAAAAGAACTGCTTGAAAGTTCTAACAGAAGAAAGAAAATAATCAATCTTAAGTATGTACTCAATGTTTTACCGAGTGTGGAAGGGTACAATAAGATAGTGACTCCTTAATCTGGAGACATTCATGATGCTGCTAAATTTAGGGAAGAATGTCACTCTAACCACCTTTAAATAACTCACTTGTGGCAAATTTCCCAGACCCTCTATAGTTGGCTCTTGCCAAGATGATCTGGCTAGGCACACTGTTGTACATATGAAGAGTTTCTCTGCCTAGTAGTTTAAATAATATTTGAGAAAGACAAACAGATTGGCAAGACAGAGTAAGGACAGAATGAGATAAATAGATGGAAAGGCAGGCTAGGGGAAACAATTAAGTCCAGAATTTACCATTTTGGTAGACTTAGGATCATTGTGGGTCAGTTCTTTCACAAACCTGTTTTGGGTGAATAGAAAAGATATTGAAGAATATCATTCATTTTTCTAGATCATTCAAGTCCCATACTAATTCAAGATTGGCTGAGGGCATGCGTGCAGCACCATTGGCCTCACCGGACCGTTTATTGGAAATGTAAAATCTCACACCCATTCCAGACTCACAGAATAAAAATCTGCATAAAAAAACCACACAGCTATATTGTTAAAGAAAAAGACAAAACAAAACAAAAAGATATTTGTTAAAGCATAGTAAGACAGATCATCAGATTAGGTACCAGAAACTACTGCAAAGGTTTCTGCAGCAAGAGGAGAAATTGGGCTGAACTCCAAATCCATCCTGGGCCACTGGGAATGTGTAGGCAAGGAGCAGGGCAGAGGTCAAAGGATGGAAGAGTACTAGGAAGATTACCGGAGTAAGGGAGGATTCTGGCTATACTGCTCCAACAGCATTCTTGCAGTAGATAGAGGAAAGCTTCAGAGATCACCTGGCGTGGGGGTGGGGTGGGAGTGGGGGATGGATGAGGAAGCCAGATACTGAGGTCAGATATTGAAGGTAGGGATTCTTGCCAAACAGACTAAGTAGAGTACTGAGCTAAAACTGTATTTTACAAGAAAGTACACAGATGAATGCTCCTAGGAGAAAAGTTAAGATCACAACAGCTTGTCAAGCAGATTCTTTGTGAATTCATATGAACTCTAAAGTATGAGCAGTACTGGACTAAACAGTAGTTTTCAGACTGTAAGTGGAACAGTTGTTTCATTTTCTTGGATTAAAATCTTAACATCAGGCCCAACTTTGCAAGACAGATGGAAGTAGATCTGCTGTGATTGAATGAAGATCGGAGGTTTTCTGAAAGGCAAAAGCCCAAGCATTTCCTCCAGGAACACAATCTGAGCAAAAGTAACATTAGAATCATCCCACCTTAGGATACTGAAGACTGCAATACTTGGATCAGGTCCTTTGACTTACTCTCTCAGAGAGAGGAATAGACAGAAAAGATTTATTGAAGAATAAGATAAGCAGAGCTCCAGCTAGATAGGAGGAGTCACAAGAAAAAGCATCACCTACATGCCTTGTGCAGGGGCTAATAAAGTGTTTCTGTAAGAGCTATGTGATTCACAAGACCACTGGATAGTCTGGCAGACATTTCAGTTCCTATATCCAATCAGAGGCTCCACGTAGCTTGCATGAACTCTGCATGAGTCATTCAGCTGCTGTGACTGAATGCTCATTCCGATACACACCTCTGGGGGCTGGTCAGCACATCTCCCAGATGCAGTGGGCCATGAAGTGATGCCCAGGGGCTCAAGGTCATAGCTAGAGATGAGAACCGCTATGAGAGTAGGCCTTTGCTTTGAGTGTCTAGCCAGGCTTTTTCTGCTCTCATCAAGACATGGGATAGAGCACTAGCTTAGCATGCTCCAGGCCCTGGATTCAATCTCCAGCAGAACTTTTATTACAATAAATCCTTGATAATGGGGATGGGGGTCAGGTGGGGGTATGGCTTGAGTTCTATCCCCGAACCTTTTGCTCAAGGCTAGATCTCTGCCACTTGAGCTACAACTCTACTTCCAGCGTTTTGATGGTTAATTGGAGATAAGATTCTCACTGTCCTGCTTAGACTAACTTTGTACTTTGATCCTGGGTAACTAGGATTACAGGCTTGAGCCACTGGTGCCCAGCTAAGAGTGGGAATTTTTTAAAACTTGAATTCATTATCTAAATTATGCTCCTGACAAATATAATAAGAAAACTAGGGCTCACAATATGACTAATGGAACTTTACTAAAACACAGCCACATTTAGAACTATATTAACCTGGTATGGTGATACTCACCTGTAATCTTAGCATAAAGGAGGCTGAGATTAGGAGGACCTTGAGTTTGAGGCCATCTTGGCCCTACACAGTCAGATAAAACTCTCTCTCAAAAAATTAAAACACAAAAAAGAAAGAGAAGAAATTTAGTTAGATAATCTAGGCAGTGAAGAAGGGGGGAGGGGAGCCAGGGAAGGAGGGAGAACAAAAAACAATGGTAATTGTTAAAGCACAGCAAGACAGACTTTATAGTGGGACCAACACAACAGCTATAAGGACCCTTTCCCTTCTTTCCTTCCTCTTTTTCTTCCTACCTTCTTTTCTTCATTTCTTTTTTTTTTTTAAGGAGAGAGGATTGAGACAAGGTTTTGCTATGAAACCTAGGCTAGCCCTTAGCCTTGCAAATCTCCTGTCTCTGCCTCCCTGTGCTGGTGCTGATTACAGCTATGTAGCACCACACCCAGCTCTGGTTTTTCATTGTTAGAAGAGTATAAAACAATTAATCTCTGCAGCAGTCAGCTATGAAATAGCTTTTTCAAAATTAAATTCTGCAGCTGTGAAAATGGTCTTGATAAATGAAGTAAATGTTTAGGGAAAGCAGTGAGCAATAGAGATTTCATGTTCTATTTATATGATTGCCAGTACAACCTTCTTGCTGCACTATCTTGTTGCATTTAGTAAAACATTTCTAGGAACCATGCTCACTTGCCTCCCTCTGTCTCCTTAGCTGTGCATTCTCCAAACCTTGGCATCACCTTTGGCTTCCCTTTCTCTCACACCTTCAAAAGAGATCTAGAATCTGGCCTGTTTTCTCTACCTGTGCTGTCACCAACAGTCAAAGCTGCAGTCATCTCTCACCCCGGTGACGTGTTAATAACCATCTCATTCCCTGCTTTGAGTCTTACCCTAGGCAAGCAGCCAGAGTGAAACTCCTAAAAGTTGTCACCTTCAATTCCTCATGGGCTCCTCATTCTACTCAGAAAAAATGGCATGATTCTTTTAGCCCACAAAGTCTAGTATGATATCAGTCTTCCCCCACCATTAGCCTCCATATTCTTTCTTAACAATGCCAGGCACACCCTATTAAATGATCTTTGCTCTCTTCCTGGAATGTTCTTCCCTCAGAGACAGAGTATACTCTCACCTCCTTTAAGTATTTGATTAAGTCTTTTTCAGTGAGACTTGCCTTTTAGCCTCTTTATTTAATAATGCAGTTACCAGCAACCAATTTGAGCTCTGTAGTCCTCATCTGCAATCCCAATATTTGGGAAGTTGAAGCAGAAGGATCAAGAATTCCAGGCAAACTAGGCTCCAGTGGTTCATTCCTGTAATCCTAGCTACTCCTAACTCTAGTCCCAGAGGATAGAGGTTTGAAACTACCCTGGGGGGGGAAAGTCCTGAGACTCCATCTCCAATTAACCAGCAAAAACAAAAAACCAGGGCTAGAGGCATGTCTCAAGGGGTAGAGTGCCAACTGAGTGAGCAAGAAAGCTGAGCAAGTATGTGGCCCTGAGTTTCAACCCCAGTGACACACACACCCACACACACACACACACACACACACATACACAGAGAGAGAGAGAGAGAGAGAGAGAGAGAGAGAAAGAGAGAGAGAGAGAACGATGATCCTGGGCTTTACAGACACTAAAATATTAATAAACCTAAATAAACAAAGCTCTAGCCATATCCTAGGAATCCTAATCTTGCTTCCTTGTTTTCCTCTATTTGCCATGGCAGTCATCTTTTTGGATACACTAGATAGCTAGTTTATTCTCCTTTGGTTAAATCTGTCTCTACTGAAATGTTTCCAGGTGCTGCAGTCTTTGTTTTGTTCACTGCCATATTCTAAACATCAGGAACACAAAACACACACTCAACAAATATTTGTTAAATTCACTCATTAGTTTTGTGGTTATTCTTTTATGTATGTTTCCTACTCATCTTATTTTGACAAAACTAAACCACATTGACAATCATTTAAAGTAAATGACTACATGAGTTGGGAGCTATCCACGTCCTTTGTTTCTTATTCTTCTCAGTTTCCTCTTGGTACTGCCATGAAAACTCCCATGTATCCTGAGCCCAACTGGAGTTTAAGCTGATGGGATGTATGTTTGTTCACCTGAGTCTATCTCTTCACATTTCACACTTTGGCCAATTCCACTCCCTTTCCAGTCCTTGCCCGAATCCAACATGTGCAACAGGACAGAACTTTGAAGTCCCAATATAGACTAATTTCAGGACTGCTTGGCTCTTTTGGCAGAGAGGCTCTCACTCATCCTCAGGCCAGTAACCTAGGTGGAGACTACTCAGTAGAGCAAAGATATGACAGAATAGATTCTCCTTAAAGAGAAGAAGGGCAGGTTTTCCTCTGTGGGAAAATGTCCCAACTCTTCACACACCCGACCCCACCCCACTGCTGGAAGGGAGAAGAAACACCAAAAGAAGCATTAATAATGTGTAGGGTGTGGTATATAAAACACTCCCTGGCTCCTGTACTAACTCCAGTAAAATTGACATTGCTTATAAATATTTGAAGGGTGGATTTTCTTTTGAAGAGATTTACCTATGTTTTGAATCTTACATCAAGGTTGGCGTGGGACAAAAAGGGAGGCTTCCCATGACAGGGTTACACAAGAAAGTTTTGGATGTATGATTAATATAATCTACGTAGGGAAATGGGAACTGTTGGGAGAGGGACCATAAAAGTGGCAAAAATTCACTGGGCGCTGGTGGCTCATGGCTGTAATCCTAGCTACTCAGGAGGCTGAGATATGAGGATCACAGTTCAAAGCCAACTTGGGCAGGAAAGTCCATGAGACTCTTATCTCCAATTAACCACCAGAAAACCTGAAGTGGCACTGTGGCTCAAGTGGTAGAGTACTTGCCTTGAGCTCAAGAGCTGAGGGACAGTGCCCAAGCCCAGAGTTCAAGCCCCACCAACAACAAAATAAATAAATAAATGAATAAAAAGGCAAAAATTTAGAGTTCTCTTTGTGTCTGTGGTGTGTGTATGTGTGTTTATGTGGCAGTCCTGGGACTTGAACTCGGACTCTGGGTGCTGTCCCTGAGCTTTTATGCTCAAGGGCTAGTGTTCTACCACTTGACCCACAGCTCCACTTTCAGCTTTTTGGTGGTTAATTGTAGGTAATTGTAGTTAGGAATCTGACTTTCCAAAGCAAATTTTCTTAATGGGTGACATCTAAAAAGGGAGAAATGGTAGCACTTATCCCACCTCTCACTAACTTGTTAGTTAAGGTTAATTTCTTTAGTAAACAATGAGCAAAACCTTGAGCAAAAAGGCAAAGAGATGAGGGGAACAAAGTATTGTAAGAATAGAAGAGGATTTTCAGAAACACTCAGATACAAAGTTTACTGACACCAGATTGGATGGGCATCCCTACCATAGCATGTGCTCTGGCACTGGGCAGAGAGGTTGGATTGAGTTCTATTCAATTGCATCATGTGTTTGTCTAAGATCATTTCTGGCCTAAAGTTTTTGTTCATGGATATCCTCATTCCCCATTCTTTCTTATTTGCAACAAAGATTTACTCTCATTTAAGCAAGCTTTATTTCTGTTTTGATTTTGAAAGTACTGGGATTTGAACTAGAGGCTTCATGTTTATAGGGTAGATACTCTACCCTTTGAGCCTAAGAAAAATATTTGTTGTTTTGTTTACAGGGCTGGGGGATTAGACCCAAGACCTTTTACATGCAAGGCAAGTGCTTTACTAATGAGCTAGTTACCTAGCCCTTGGGGTTTTTGTTTGTTTGTTTGTTTGACCTGCTAAGCAGCTCAGGACTAGCTGTAGCTCCCTCAAATTCAGAATCTTCCTGCCTTTGCCTCTTGAATGTTGGGGGTACCACCATGCCCAGCTTAAGCAAGTTCTTAATAACAAAAACCATTTATTATTTTGCTTTAGTTAAGGATTTATTTATTCAATCATTTATTTGTTTTGGTGCTGGGGATCAAACCCTGGCCTTTGCATACACTCTGCTAATGAGCTGCAGCCTAGTCCAACAAAGATAATATGGAGGCCTTTTTGTTATTTGTTTAAATGTGATTAGGTATACACAACATAAAGCAGAATATTGATGGGAAGGGATGAGAAGGGGAAACAAAGGAGGAGGCTACAATGCTTGATAAGAAATGTACTCATTATCTTGCCCATGTAATTGTAACCCCTGTACAGTATTTTCACAATAAAAAAAAATAAAGCAGAATATTTAGTGCTGAGTAAAGATAGAAATAAACAGGAGCCCAGAAAATACTAGAGGATCTGGATCTGAGGGATTTTCTTTTTTTTTTCTGGGTGCTATCCCTTAGCTTTTTCTGCTCAAGGCTGGTGCTCTACACTTGAGCCACACCTCTGCTTCCTGCTTTTTGCTGGCTAACTGGAGATGAGTCTCATGGACTTTTCTGCTTGGACTGGCTTCAAACCTTAATCCTTAGCTCTCAGCCTCCTGAATAATTAGGATTATAGGAATGAGTCACCCGTGTTTGGTTTTGAATATAAAACACATGTATTTTTGAAACGATACATGAATTATAATGAATAAACAATGACAAAAAGAGAGGCTAGCAAACCACAGATAATCTTCCAGCAGCTAGAGAAGGTCTTCGGGAGAGGTGGAACTTGGGTATTGCAGATGGTTATTACCAAATGGAATGATAAAGAAATGACATTCCATTGGCCATGGTGGGGTATACCCTATAATCTCAGCTACTCAGAATGTGGAGGTAGATGGATCAAAGTCCAAGGCCAGTCTCAGAAAAAGCAGGAGGCCCTATGGGGAAAACTGGAGCATGGTTCAAGTAGTAGACCACTAGCCTTTGCAAGCACAAGGCTCTGAATTCAATCCTCAGTAAAGAGAAATAAAAGCAAATAGATGAATAGAAATGACCTTGCAAATAGTAGAAGGAATTGATATTCCCACACCCTTGAAGGCCTGAAAGCCCTCAAAATTAGGTACAGTTTAGAATTGTTTGTGTTTCATAGGTGATAGCCAAAAAAAAAAAATCCCTAAAAATTTCAATGTTTCCCCATCTGTATCTTTAGCAAAACTGTACTATGTTTTTGGAAGAATTATTTTTATTATTTTAACTTTTTGGCACTGGAGCATGACCTAAAACTGGCCAACAATAGTATGTTCATCCAAAAAGACATTCTGACACAGACAAAAACATGTACCATAAATACACACAAGTATTTGTGATTTCATTTTTGGCATTCTTTGGAAGTAACTGTAGTTCCAAAGGCAGGGCTGGCTTTGTGGGTGCAACCAATATATTCCCATGGGGTTGCAAGGTCTCTGTTTTTTGGATTCAATATCTGCCATCTCCTCTTAAGTGACTTAATATCTCTGTCATTACATTGCATTGTAAATGAAGTTTGAGGACAGCAATGTTATGATGAAAGCTAGGAACCATGGCTCACACATAGTTTCACCTCTGGCCATACCACTACTTCCCAGGATTGGTTTCATACATACTGGCTCTCCCATTTCTTAGTCCTCCAAAGTCTGCCTAGCCTTCCTCTTCTTGCCCTGCCCAGGATGGCCAGAAAGTCATGGGGGATTATGTACACTCTGCCTACATTTCTCCCAGCTGAGACATGGGAGGGTCTAGGTAAGGCATAAGTGTCTTTCATTATCTTAGGGCATGGTGAGGGCCATCCCTGCCTTGGACTGACAGTGCCACTGTCTTGGCAGGGATGATCTTCTTACTCATCTACAGTTCTGGGTATCAAATGCACCCAAGGTGGAAACTGCACTCTTTACGGACAATGGATTTAGAGGTGGTTGTCAAGCATTTAGGAGTAGGGTGGGGGATGAAGAGGTTGACTTCTTGCTCCTGGCATCCATGGGAATGGTGTGTGTGTGTGTGTGTGTGTGTGTGTGTGTGTTAGTCTGAAGTGAGAATCTGGACCCCCTCTGAGTCTGCACTCATCTGCAATTGGGGGGCGGGGAGCAGAGAAGAGAGAGCATGACACTACCTTGAAAATAAAAACTACAGTGCCCAATTGAGAGAGAGAGAGAGATCTGAAGAAAGATACCTGTCATCTTAATCATACTTCCTTCCTCCTGCTTATTTTTTATTCAAAAAAGTACCTCCATTTTCATTTTTTCAGTGAGCTCTGCAAATTATGTAGCCTGTTTTGTCTGTAGGCATGCTACTTCTGCTTCCTTCCTAAGTAACAATCTATAGCGTAAGTTGTAGTGATATGTCTTCCATTAGTGAAAATAAGCCAATTTTTACAACACATAGTGTTATCAATCTTCAATTACATTTGATGGGTTTAGCAAAGGGAAGCAATTTTTTTCTATACCCATAAGGCTCATTGTGTCATTAAATTCATTTTATTGTATGATTTAAAATTAATAAGTAGGGAAGAAAATTTAGTAGTTGTCAGTGAAATTCCATTTCAAGTTACAGTAATTTCTTTTCTGCATGTTCTTGATATCTAGCAATGATGATATAAAATGTTGCTTATGCATAGATATTATATTACATAAGGTAATTTATTTCAGCACTGAGGCAGTTGAGTCGTCTAAGAATAAAATAAGCATGAAAAGTAATTGAATCTTTGAAATAGGAATTTCTTGCTGATATGATTGTCATGTCTTATGTTAGTGAAAGTGACATAGCTTGGTAGAAAAAAACCTAAGATTTTGAGTAAGCTTTCAATACTCTGTGAAATGAAGACCTTCCACAAACTAGAAAGTATATAAGATTTATTGTAATCCTGGAGTTTAGTGATAATTGAATGGCTTGCTTTCAACACACACACACAATTTATTGAATGAATACTACTACTAAGCTATCTTGAATAACTGAATTTTGGCATATGTTTGCATGAAAGGAGTAAAAAGTGACTAAATTGGCTCAAATTATAAAATATTTTCTTTCCTTTTGAGAAATTGTGTCTCATAGAACAGGAGTATATAAAACACAAGTGTGAATAGAAAAAGTTACTATAAAATAACTCTTAATAGGCTAAGAATATAATACCTATATAAGGTGTTATATACCTTATATATATACTTTATATACCTTAGGAGACCTTTCCTTGTCTCCCTCTGAAAACATCTCCCTCTCTGTGCTCCAGGAAAAACCATTACATGGTTTCCCCACCCCACCCCCATGCCAGTTATCAATACTAAATTTATACCACTTACAAGTATGAGCAACATTCTTTACCCTTTTCCCTTTCCTTTCCTCCATTTTCCTTTCAGACTGAGACTTACTATGGTAACCTCAGCTGGACTCAAACTCTCTTAGGGTTGACAGGTATACACCTTCTCCCCATGATAACTTCTTTGCATCTTTATACACAGAGTGGAGTATGTATTAGACAATGCCAATAGGAAGCCTAGCACTAGAACATTCCATGGGTTCCATTCACAAAGATCACAATGTGCTAGGTTGTCTAGCAGGTTTTTATTTTTTAAGTTGTATTTGGGACATATATAAATATATATGTAATTATATAAATATATATTTTATTGTATATTATATGCATCGACATGATTCTAGCTCAGCTGGGTCATTGCCTTAATCTTGAGACTGCAAGCTTTATCATCTCCATTTCATAAATGTCAAAGGAGAAAGCCCAATGAGGCCTAGTGACTTGTCCGCATATGAATACCAAGTTTGGGGAAGTGTGGCTGCAAAGGTAGAGGCGGACACCCAGAAAGAAAGAGGGCAGTCTGTGTAATCCCCATTTTTAGACTTTTTCAACTTGCCTCCAAATTGTAAAGAAGCAATGAACACAAGGATATAAAAGCTAGTGAGCATGTAAAAAAAACCTACAAATGCACAAAGCTGCTTTGTGACAGGGTAAAATCAGAAAATGGTTATCAGTGAAGTTTTTGATAAATGGTCAAGAAAGAGAAAGGAACACCTTTACACAGGAGTTCACTTCCTTTTCATGAAAATGTATCTCCATTTAGCCTCCTACTATTTTCTTTCTTGGCTCTTTCTTTTCTTTTCTTTTTTTAAATAAAAAATTGTATTTACTTAGAAGCATTCAGAATGTCAACAAAACAGCTGCAATTTTTTTTTTTGCAATTACAGAGTGGTATTCAGTTAACAGAACAATTATTTCATATAAGCTGCGTCAGACAACTGAAGATGAAAAAACTACCGTCCCCATATAAAACTAATTTGTGCTGTGCACCAACAAGAATCTGCTTTAAATTTCCTTGCCAATTTACAACCCCCATTCTATACCAGGCAAGGTTAGCGGCTATAGAAAATACCACCAGGATAGGGCTATCTAAAGACACATTCGGTAGTGTGTTAACTATACAAAAAAAGACACTGTACAGTTTAAAAACAAATCTTACACAGCCTTACATTTCAATTGTTTTCTTTAAAAGGAGTGGGTTGTGCACAGGGGGGATTAAATGCTTTATAGACAAGAAAAAAAACTGCGCTAGAACCAACTTATTCATCATCATCCTCTTCATCTTCCTCCTCTCCTTCATCCTCTTCATCTTCCTCCTCTTCCTTCTTCTTCTTGCTCTTTTCAGCCTTCACAACTCCTTTTTTTTTTTTTTTTTTTGCTGCATCAGGCTTTCCGTTAGCTCGGTAGGCAGCAATATCCTTTTCGTGTTTTTCCTTCAGCTTCGCAGCCTTCTTTTCGTAAGGCTGCTTGTCATCTGCAGCAGTGTGGTTCCACTTCTCTCCCAGTTTTTTTTGCAACATCACCAATAGACAGGCCAGGATGTTCCCCTTTGATTTTAGGGTGATACTCAGAACAGAACAAGAAGAAGGCCGAAGGAGGCCTCTTGGGTGCATTGGGATCCTTGAACTTCTTTTTTGTTTCCCCTTTAGGAGGGATGTAGGTTTTCATTTCTCTTTCATAACTGCCTTGGCCATATCTTCAACTTTCCCTTTCTCTTTTTTTTTAAATTTTATTTTATTTTATTTGTGAACATACTGTACAGAGGGGTTACAATTACATGGGTGGGATAATGCGTACATTTCTTACCAAGAATTTCAGCCTCCTCCTTTGTTTACCCTTCACATCCCTTCCCAGCCTCCCTCCTCCCCCCCAATCCCAATCCTTCTCCTTCCCCCCCCTTCCCCCAATTTCCCTTTCTCTTTAGCAGACATAGTCTTCCACCTCTCTGAACACTTCTTAGAAAACTCTGAGAAGTTGATGGAGCATCCGGGTGCTTCTTCTTGTGCTGCTCCCAGCAAGTTTGCACAAAGAATGCATATGATGACATTCTGCCTCTCGGCTTCTTAGGATCGCCTTTGCCCATGGTTAGTTTTTCCTCCGCGAGGCACAGAGTCGCTCGGTGCCCGTCCGGCTGTCACTTGCCCCTGTGCTGTCTCTATGGAGCTCAATGTACTGCAATTCTTGGCTCTTTCTTAAATCTCCTTTGACTAGACAAAACGAGACTAACTTCTAAAAACTGAAATCTAAGAAATGTCTAAGAGATTTCTCTTCAAGTTTAAAATGGCTACGTAAGTCTCCTTTTTAAAATCATGTTTCTCCATAACTTGTAAATCATTAGGAAGAATTATGGCTCATTTTAGTTCAGTCTCAACTGTTGATTTTTTTGTGGCACTGAACAGATAATGTACAGATAATATTCACATAATAAACCTTAATTGCTACTGCTTCTAGGTTTAGAACATTTAGAAATAAGTCCTTTTCAAGTGCTATTTAAGCAGAAGAAGGGAAAATTTGACCCTTAGTTTATCACTTAGCTCATTAGCATACTAATATGACTACAATTTACATTTGACTAGGGGTTTAACTAGGGGGTTATCATTTTACCTCTGTAATCTTGTAGGCTGAACATCACAGTTTTAGGTTGATTTTTAAAACAAATCTTCTATGGACACTAGGGAAATAAAGTAGTGTTAATACAAAAAGCTTGGAAGTGAATTAATTGCTCCAAAACAATTCCATGATGGTTTAGCCTCTTAGGTGGTGATATTTGCCCAGCTCTTGCAGATGCTAATGATCAATTCACATTGGCATTTAAACAAAATCAACCCTGAGACATTCTCACACTTTCTAATGAAGAATTCTTTTTTTTTTTCCTCTTTGTCTCAAGTTACTTAGGTCTGCTGGTGATCTAAGATAGCTTTACTTTGATCATTTAAAATGTTATTGGGACCTTCTAGAAACTCAGTTCAGTAGCTCTGAAGGCACTAGCTCTTTCTTTCTTAGCAGTTTCACCACTCAAAGAGGTCGCCTGAATGTGTATACTTATATAACAATCTTACTGATGCAGTCTTCCTAGTGTAAAGGTTTTAATATAAAAATGCAAGCTGGGTGCCAGTGGCTCACGCTACCTAGCTACCCAGGAGCCAAGATCTGAGGATTGCAGTTTGAAGCCTGGGCAGCAAAGTGCATGAGGCTCTTATCTCCAATTAACCACCAGAAAACTGGAAGTGGCACTGTGGCTCAAGTGGTAGAGCACTTGCCTTGAGCTGAAGAGCTTAGGGATCGCTCCCAGGCCCAGAGTTCAAGCTCCATGACTGACAAAACAAAAAACAAAAAAACAATGAGATACTTTATGCAATAATCTGTTAACTTTTCTAGAATACTGTAAGTAGAAAGCACCTTTATTGTATCTGAGGAGATAGATATGCAAAATTATGCATGAGAAACCTTTCTGTCTTGGGAGTCACCAGATACTCAGTATGTCCCTCAGTCTGGCTGGTTAACATTGTTGTGGGTACAGCAAAGAATGTCTCCACTATGTTCGTTGGCAACAAGTTTATATTAGATTTTTCTGTCTTGGAACAAAGTGCCTAATAAACTCCCTAACACTGGAAAAGGGAACTTACAATAGTTATCAATTAAGAGCCCCAAATAATTAATGGGTAGTGGCAAAACTTCTGGAAGGCAAGCAAGAATAAAGATGATTTGGTTGGCATGACCTGTGGTAGAGTCAAATTCAGCAACTTGAGTGACACCTACTCCATTTCTACTGGAGAGATCATTTAGAGAGAGGAAGAAGAATGAAAGAAGAATGCTATTAACTGTCAATTACCCACTACATACAAGAAAATGATAAACCTATTAACCTAAGTTATCCTGTTTAATTCTCTTAGAAGCATATGAAAGACACTCATTTTTCTACCGAGTGGTTTAATAACTTGCCCAACATACACAGTAAAGTGATGGGGAGACATTCAACCTCAGTCTTATCATCTCTAAGCCTCCTTTGTTGCTTTGTTCATAATGCCACAGTGCTATTAAAATTTTTTAAGTTCAGTAAAATTTGATAAGAGGGCTGGGAAGGTGGCTCAGTGGTAGAGTGTTTGCCTTGCATGAATAAGGCCCTGGGTTCGATTCCTTAGCACCACGTACCCAGAAAAAGCCAGAAGTGGTGCTGTGGCTCAAGTGGTAGAGGGCTAGCCTTGAGCTGAAGAGCTGAGGGACAGTGCCCAGGCCAAGTTCAGGCCCCACCACTAGCAAAAAAAAAAAAAGAGAGAGAGAGAGACTATATCTGAATATTTGATATATTTTTGAATGAAACACCACAAAGTTTGGAGAGGACATACCCCAAACAGTATATTGCTCATGAGATGGGAAGAGAAAGCTACAGATTGAAAACAGGAAAATCCACACCTCTCAAAAACTCCTGATTAAAATATACCTGGGTAACTAAGATTGAAGGCTTTCAGTAATAGATACCTTTTATGTTGAGAAAAAATGAACTGCCTGTATTTTAAGACCTTTATGTGGATATTTTTGATGTTTTTTCCCCAATTATTTCTGCTCCTTCCTTCCTTCCTTCCTTCCTCCCTTCCTTCCTTCCTTCCTTCATTCTTTCCTTCCTTCCTTCCTTCCTTCTTCCTTCCTTCCTTCCACTTAATTTGTTGCGTTGTTGTTTTATATTTTTGAAGCAAGGTCTTGCTGTGTGGCCCAGGCTGGCCTCAAACTTGTGATCCTCCTCCCTCAGCTCCTTGTGTGCTAAGATTACAGATATGCTCTACCACAACCAGCTTTGTGACTATAGTTTTCTTTTTTTCTTTTTCTCTTGGCCAGTCCCGAGGCTTGAACTCAGGGCCTGGGCACTATCCCTGAGCTTCTTTTGCTTGAGGCTAGCACTCTACCACTTGAGCCACAGCATGACTTCTGGATTTTCTGTTGATGTGGTACTGAGGAATAGAACCAGGGCTTCATGCATGCGGGGCAAGCACTGTACCACTGAGCCCATGGCTATAGTTTTCAAAGGACAGTTTTGTTCCTTATAATGGATTCAAGATTAGCCCAGTTTATGTTGCTGTCCTTGGGAATTCACTGAGAGAAAAGCAGGGGTCTGAATGAAGGAACTTTTCTAGGGTCTATACAGGAATAAAATTGCTGTAACAATGTGTGCAGATCTTTATCATTACCAAAGTGAAAGAGGAAAGCTGTTCCTAGGAAGTTGCTCTGGTACTAGATTCTGAGAGATGTGGTACTGGATTCTGGGAGCTGCCAATCTACCCTCAGAGGGCTCCTATCTTTCTTTACTGAGCTAGTTAAACAATATGGAATATGGGCTCCTAAAACACTGAACACAACTGATAGGTGTGCAAGGGGAAGCCAAGAAGTCTGGGAAAGGAGAGATGTACAAAAATTGTTGAGAAAGGCCTCTTGAGGAACTTAAGAAGGATCTTGAAGGACAAAATGGTGAAAGGAGGTAGGTCAGGGAAAGGGAGAAGGAAAGAGGCTCAAGCAGGAACATCCAGGCTTGGGTCTTTTTTGTGCTCTAATATGTATATATAATAATACATAATATATAATACACATGTGTACCATATATGTGTGGTGGTACATGTACAAATGTGGGCATGAATGTATTTCTTTATATTTGTAGAATATATTACATAAATATTTAGTAAAATTTAGTAAAATTCAGGTAATTGTATTGTTTGTCTAGACAATTTGATTTCAAATGTATACCATAGAGAAATTTCCCTTGACATGTACAGATAAGAACAGATGGTCACTGCCTTGTTTTAAACAGTACGCTATCGGAAACAACTTACCACCACATAGGAGAATGAGAAGATGAATTATGGTTTGGCCACCCACTAGAATGTCTATGACATTCAATGACCTAGAGCTTCACCTATCAATATGAATAAATTTCAAGCAGTGTGGGGGATGCAATCAAATTGTAGAAGAATATCCTCAGAGTTTTTTGGGGGGTCTGGTCATGGGGCCTGAACTCTGGGCCTGGGTGCTGTACCTCAGCTCTTCAGCTCAAGGCTAGTGCTCAGCCACTTGAGCCATAGCGCCACTTCTGCCTTTTTTCTTTTTGCTTATGTGGTGCTGGGGAATCGAACCCAGGGCCTCAGGCATGCAAGGCAAGCGCTCTACCACTGAGCCACCTTCCCAGCCCCTATCCTCAGAGTTTTATTCAGCTAAAAATTTAAATACACAAACCAGGAGGTAGGATGTAGGTAGTGGTAGATCATGTATATTCTGTATGAATGAGGCCCTAGATTCAATCCCTAAGGACTGAAGCACAGAAATAGACAGACTGATAGAAAGACATATAGATATACATACATACACCATCCTATATATCATGCATATATGGTAAAATATAAAATTCGCAATAATGGTAGCCCATCAGTGAGGCAGTTAAATATATGTTGGGCCCGAAGTGTATCATAAGTTGTACAATATTTTAAACTGGGTAATGGACATGTGGATGCTTGTTTTATTGAAGCTTGAAAATATTTCTACTAAAATATTCTTCTGAAAACATTAGAAGAGGGGGCTGGGAAGGTGGCTCAGTGGTAGAGCGCTTGCCTAGCATACCTGAGGCCCTGGGTTCGATTCCTCAGCACCACATAAGCAAAAAGAAAAAAGCTGGAATTGGCGCTGTGGCTGAAGTGGTAGAGTGCTAGCCGTGAGCTGAATTGCTGAGGGACAGTGCTCAGGCCCAGAGTTCAGGCCCCACGACCAGACCCCCCCCCAAAAAAAAAGAAGTGAAAACATTAGAAGAGGTTAAAAAAAGACAGAAGAAAACAAGATGAAAAAGATAAACAGTGAAATGTTTAATAATACTTGTTGGGATTATATATGAATTCAAATAGATTCTTTTTTGCTGATATTTAGATTTTTAATGTGGCTTTCATAAAGATATTGTTTTGAGTGCCTTTAATAAATATGCCATTAATAAAGGTATTTTGAAAAAAAGTATTTTATAAGCTTTTCATGGTTATCTAAATTATTTGAAAAACAGAGGGGCTTAGCAGAACTATGATGGTTGAGAGGTTTTCATTGATTAAAACAGGAAATATTACTGACATGATATTGATATGGAACCTGATCTATGTGAGGAAAATAGAGTGCCATTGATTTCCAACTGTTTATTTCATAGACAAGAGCTGACATCACAATCAACTTTATTCTTTGTATTTTTCTGTATTTTCTAAAGTAAACATGTCATTTTACTTAAAATTGTATACATTTTAAAAAATTAAAGAAAACGAGTAACTCACAGGACATGTTTCATACAGCAGAATGACTTACAACAGTAATTGGCATTATTAAAGTCTCAATAAATATTTAGCAAATGGATGGATGGATGGATGACCTAAGTCACACAGGTCAGCAGGGAAGTACAGAAACCTGGGAAGGATGGAAACAAGCTAGCATCTGTGGCAGATGGTCCTGTACAACACAGTGTACCATATCATGTTTCTAAGGAGATCTAACTCAGGTATAATCAAATTCATTCTGGCAAGTGAGGGGTGGGCAGAGACAGAAATACTGATTTAATCATTTTTTTCACCCTTATCCAACCTATTCCTACCTTCCTTCCCTTTCCTCCTTGTCTGTATTTCTCAGATCCATCATTCTAAGCTTGCCTCTGTCTATAAGTGAAAATCTGTCAGAGAAGTCTGTAGATAAATGACATTCATTATCTAAACAGCTAAGCTAAGTAACTTGGATTGTGTCTAGACATGAAGTGGATGAAAGCTACTTAATTCATAGGGGTATCAAATCTGAAACATACCAAACTAGTCATCATTTCAAAAAGCTCAATCTGATACAGTATAAACAGATTATAGAAATTCAGTAATACATTCATTTTCTGTGAATTCATGTTTGTATTTTCACGGAAGTTCTTATACTTGCAAACTGAATTACATTATGACTTAGTAGGATTCTGCTTGGTTAAACTGACTAACAAGGTAATTCTTTGGGCTGAGGCGATTTGAGGAAGATACAATAAGAATCTGCCCAGAAAATAGCAGTAATTTTCTAAATACAGCAAAGTCAATTGTATCTGTTGTACACTAACAGAAAGACTCCTGAATTTTAGTAGATAGTTCACTATATAATCACCCTGGCTCAATAGAGCAGATACTTTGTTTTGAAGGCAGTGGAGAAATCCTGCAGGCTTAATTGCCAATAAATCAGCATGACCTCCAATCCTTGGCAGGCCTTTTCTACAATGATCTTTTCAACCAGAAAATGAAGAGATGGATTTTACAGAATGTGCATACTGCCTATGGTAAGAAACAGAATTACACTTGCCATTTTCTCCATTACAGGCTAAGCTAGATAATGAAGGACTCCATTAATGGCATGTTCTGTTTGCTTTTAGGTTATTTTCATCTTGTATTATAGCAACTTCTTTTTGTTATTAAAGAGAGCTTGCTTGCTTTTCTTCTTGCCTGCCTGCCTGCCTGCCTGCCTTCCTTCCTTCCTAAGTTCCTTCCTAAGAAATCTTATCATTTATAATTTTTTAGTTTAACATTCTACTAGTTTATCCCATAGCCAATTCATAAGAATTTGCATTAAAATATTTTGACTCATGCAAAAAGCGGAATTGAATATTGCTTTCACGGATTTTCAGATGTGTTTGAGATCGTAGTTACTTTAAGATTTCTAATTCCTGAGTACAATAATGAATATAGAAAATTTAACCCATATCTATATCCAGATGTAGTATGAATGACATATTTAGCCTCTTGCACTATTTTGTATCTGAATCAGCAGTCTTCCAACGCGCCAATTTACACTTTCAGATATCTTATTGATCTAATTGAAAAAAAAAAACTCTTCAACATAAACAATAGGATCTACATCCTCCTTAATTTCTTCTTCTGTTTTTTTTTGGGGGGGGTCTGGTTGTGGGGCCTGAACTCTGGGCCTGGGCACTGTCCCTCAGCTCTTCAGCTCAAGGCTAGTGCTCTACCACTTGAGACATAGCGCCACTTCTGGCTTTTGTTTTTTCTGCTTATGTGGTGCTGAGGAATCGAACCCAGGGCCTCATGCATGCAAGGCAAGTGCTTTACCACTGAACCTTCCCAGCCCATCCTCCTTAATTTCTGAGGGCTCCTGCTACCTATTTTGGACTTAGGATGATGCTCTTCCTGCGTGATCATGAGGAGGAGGAGCTGGACCAGACAATCTCAGGCTTAGTCTAGGCCTCAGTGTGTTATGTCAGGAGGTCACTTTTCTCCAGGTCAGTTCTGTTGTATTTGAAATATATATTTTAAAGTGTATTATTAAGATTGGGAAGATGCTGGGAGATCATGGCAATAGTGATATCATTTTCAATCTCTCCAAATCTACACAGCAAACCAAAAGCATTTTCAATAAAAATTAGATGGTAAGATATCACCAGAAATCTCATACACAAATACATAAGAACAAACTGCTATTATCCACAAGATCTACCACTGGTAAAGCAATTGGGCCTTTTATGACCTGGGGAACAGCATATTGGATGCACAGTACAACCAACCAATTGAAAAACAAAACAGCTGACACAGGAGCCAAGAGACCCACAGTGAAGATGGAAGGAACTAGAACAGTCTGGCCTCAACAGTCTCATAAGACTGACCAGCCAGAGATACCTTCTAGCATAGAACCTGACTCAGCCTTCTGATATGGAATCCAAATTAATCAGGGTAAAGGCAATAGAGACAGTAAAGACAATCCACAGACAAACAGCTCAAAAAGTAAGCAGGTAATTTTTTAGTATGTCATGAAAACAAGTGAAGATTAACTCTGTGAAGTTAGCAAAGCTATCCTCACCCATGCATCCTTTAAAAAGTTTAGATAACCTTTTTTTTTTTGCATATACAAATGAGCAACAAGCCAGTTCCTATGGGGACAAAAGATAAAACACTAGGAAGATGTCATTTTAGACAATGAAAGTAAATCAGAAATGTGTTCAGAGAACACAGCATGCTGATAACTTTTAATCTCAAAATATGCTGGAAGATAGCAATGAAATAAAACATAGAGAAGGTCTTTTTATTTTGCTTGGTTTTGCTTTGTGTATGTGTGTGTATGTATGTGTATGTGTGAGTGTGCTGGGCTTGAAGCTTGAATTCAAGGCCTGGGTGATGTTACTGAGCTCAACGCTAGTGCTCTATCACTTGAACCTCCACTTCTGGCCTTTTGGGTCCTTAATTGGACATAGAGTCTCATGGACATTCCTGCTCAGGAGCCTCAGATCTCAGCCTCTTGAGGAGCTAGGATTACAGGCACAAGCCACCAATGTCCAGCAAAAGCCATTTTTCATTTTTTTAAATTTGTATTATAAATGTGCTATACAGAGAGGTTATAGTTACATGTCAGGTAATGAGTACATTAAAAGCTACTTTTTAAAAAAAACTTAGGGGGCTGGGAAGGTGGCTCAGTGGTAGAGCACTTGCCTTGCATGCCTGAGGCCCTGGGTTTGATTCCCCAGCACCACATAAGCTCTCTCTCTCTCTCTCTCTCTCTTTTGAGACAAGCCTGGAACTCACTAGGTAGCCTAGGTGACTAGCATTGAACTTGTGATCTTCTTGACTCTTGTCTCCTGAATGTTGAGATTACAAGCAAGTCAAGAATTTTACATTCAGCCAAACTGACAAATATGAAAAGCACAAACATTTCTCAACATGCACACAGTCAGAGGAATACTGCTTTCACTTTCTGGCCCTGAGAAATCTAGTAGAGAATGAGTTTCAGACACCCAAAATGCCTAGAGACATTCACAAAAAGACAACTCATGAGAAGTTTAGCAAATAATTGTTTTTAGGACTAAGACTCAATAAGGGCTAAAAGGGAGTGTGCAGTACACACTGGCTTTCTCATCATGCCAAGATTTGGGGTGTAGCTCAGTGGCAGAGTAGTTGTCTAGTGTGCATGTGGCTTGGGTTATATTCCCAGCACCTTAAAGACAAATACATATGCTGGGTGCTGGTGGCTTATTCCTGTAATCATAGGTACTCTGGAGGCTGAGATCTAAGGATCTTGGTTCAAAATCAGCCTGGGCAGACAATCTGAGTCACTCTTTTTTTTTTTTTTTGTCGGTTGTGGGGCTTGAACTCTGGGCCTGGGCGCTGTCCCTCAGCTCTTCAGCTCAAGGCGAGCGCTCTACCACTTGAGCTACAGCGCCACTTCCGGTTTTCTGGTGGTTTATTGGAGATAGTAGTCTCACGGTCTCTCCTGCCAGGGCTGGCTTTGAACCGCGATCCTCAGATCTCAGCCTCCTGAGTAGCTAGGATTACAGGCGTGAGCCACCAGCGCCCAGCTCTGAGTCACTCTTATCTCTAATTAGCAAGCAAACAGCTGGTAGTGGAGGTGTGACTGAAGTGGTAGAGTGCCAGCTTTAAGTAAAAAAGCCAAACAAGAGCATGAAGCCCTGATTTCAAGCCCTATTGCGAGCATAAAACAAAACAAAAAACACAAAAATGGGCTTGGGTGGGTGGGGGTGAGGGTGGAGAATAAGCTATTCTCCATTATCATGCTTCTGGGTTTGTATGCTTTTCCCTGCTATGTATAAGCTCCACTTATGAGCTGTTCTAACTCTTTTACCCTCTGCCCTTGAGAACAAAAATTTTCGTTGTGGAATACTAAATGCCAAAGGGATTAAACAACAACAACAAAACTATAGTCTTGAATTTGAACTAGAGATGTCACTGTTTCAAAATAGTTCTTTTTAAAGGAAACCATTAAGATTAGATTAGGGTCCATACTAATGACCTCACTTAAACTTGATTATCTTTGTAAAGATCCTAGTTCCAAATTAGGTCAGCTCTTGAGAAGGTTAGAATTTCAACATATGAATTGGGGTTTACAACTCATCTTGTAACAGGTAGTAGATATATCTGATGAACTTCAAGTATTTTATCATACTAGATAGTGAATAAGTTGTCACAACTGACCAGGGTCGTGTCTGATGGCCCAAGAGCCAACAAAGCAGCTCCCACTGGTCAAAGAAAGGGCAACTATAATTTTAGCTTCAAAGGTGGAACTAATTGATCAAAACCCATCACTTACATGTAAAAACAGATTATTAAAATATATTTATATATACATTTCTATAGATATGTATTCTATAAATATGTGAATGTCTTCATATAATCATATATGTATTATATACATTATATGTTTTATGTGAATATGTTTATATATGTATGCATTCATATATATTAAGATAAATTAATATTATATATATGAATGAATTATATATATATATAAAATGCTTATTTTAAATTGATCTCTTTTGGAAGATGATTGGATAGGACCTGGACTTGAAAACTAATAATAGGAAAGAATCTAATCACTATCCTACCTTTCTTACATGAATAGTGAATTGAGTCACTAAATAATAAAAGAAGGGAAGCAACTTCATATAAAGGAATTCAACTTAAAAAAAATTTTGGCAGATTTAGAATATCACCACTTTGAATTTTAATCAATATACCCACTGAGCTCCAGCAGCTGCGAACATCACAAAAGGACATGTGGATGTGTGTTTCACATGTGTGATGGATGTGAAAGAAAGCATCGTCCTCCATTCTGATCATAGTCTGGGTTTAGCTGCCAAAGCACAGGAAATAGAGAGGCAGGGAAACCTGTTGAACCCCACAGGTGTACTGTCAAGCAGCATAGAGTATAGGAGAGTGGACAGGTCAAAGGGTCTGGGTTCTTCATCAGGTAGTAAGTTAAAAGAACTAAATGAGAGGGGGGGGAGCGGGGGATTTAAAAGAAAAAAAATTGTTAGCCGACAAGCCTAAACTATAGCTGAGGGGTACACACTTGGATATTTTATTACATTTGGGTGATGGTATTGCGAAGAACACAAGGACTGCTTTAATACTCAGAAAGCGATTACATTTGGGAAGAGAGGAGACAAACATAGGTAGAAAATTTTTGGTGAGTGTTGGTCAGCAGAGTTTGATTTCTTGCTCTGGATGGAGGTTAATTGCCTTACAGTGACATTTGTTTTGTATATTTTTTCTGTACCTGATGTTTACTTTTTTTGGTTCTGTTTTTTTCTTTTTTTTTTCTTTTAAGGGCAATACAAAACACAAAAAGCTTTAGGAGAGATGAGTGATATATTGCTTACATTTAAGATCATTTGTCCATGTCTTTTACAAGTCCCAGTGTGACCCCATTTCTCCATTAAGTTCAGCAAATCCTTTTCTTGGGATAACATTTGATCTGCAACATGGATTAAGGACCGTATAGCAAGAAAGAAAGCAAGACCCAAGCAAAGTAGAAAAGAAAAATATTTTGCTATTTAAGCAAGCTTCTGCAAAAATAAATAAATAAATAAGATAATAAAAACAAACCTCATTATGCAAAACTCCTTTGAGATTGTAGGACCTCTGTGGTATCACAAAATCTGAGCTAGGAATCCTTCACTCTCCTTAAATCTATAACCTCATTCCATTCAGATTAAAACAAAATAGCTTACTGAACTTTACATAATTCTAAGTCTTTCTGTTTCCTTAAAAATGGGGCAATATCATTCTTTCTTATGGATGTATAGAATTCCACTGGTTTCCTTCATTGGTGGTAATTAGAATATGCCTAATGTGGATGGTAAAAAACAAAAAATTTACACATGGACATGATAAACATTCACACAGTGAAACCAAAGGAGGATATTCTTAAAAGAATATCTTAAAAGGCTCAATAGCTATGTGTATATGATCATATAAAATGATGTTTATCAAAAGGAACTCCAAGAAATAGAAATAGGTTTTTTTTGTTATTTTACTTCCTGCTCTTCTTTCCCACTTGTTGCTTGCTGTTTTTGGTTTCTGTACTTTTTGTCTTGTATGTAAGTTTATTTGTTTTGGGGAGGGTAAGGGGGAGTACAGAAATGGTGGGACAAAAGGTAAACAAATTCAGTAGTGATACTCACTAGACATTATGTTGAAAATGAACTATACAACTTGTGGAAGAGGAGGGGTAGGGAGGGAAAAAACTGGGAGAAAACGAGAGAAGCGGTGTCACTGTTCAAAAAGAAATGTACTAATTACCTGACTTATGTAACTGTAACCCCTCTGTACACCACCTTTACAATAAAAATAAATAAATTAAATAAAAACAAATAAACAGCCTTGCAAACCCAATCAGTTTTAATCATTCAGAAAAGTTCTCTCTTAAACATTTAGTAAAGCTAACTTCATTTTTATTTTTATTTTTTTGTTGGTCATGGGGCCTGAACTCTGGGCCTGGGCGCTGTCCCTGAGCTCTTCAGCTCAAGGCTAGCACTCTACCACTTGAGCCACAGCACCACTTCCAGCTTTTTCTGTTTATGTAGTGCTGAGGAATTGAACCCAGGACCTCATGCATATGAAGCAAGCACTCTACCACTGAGCCACCTTCCCAGCCCAAAGTTAACTCTCTTGAAGTACTCAATATAGCAAAGAATTAAAGTTCATGTATACCACAATATCTTATCTGTGATAAGCAGAGTGTTAGGGGAACTGTATCAATCAGAAAATATACAAGTATTTTATGAACACAGATTTTTCTGGAGTCTTAATTTTGAATACAATGGCCTACTGAAGACTGGAGTTGGAGTTCCAAATGTGTGGTCACTGTACCTGTATTATAAAATCATCCTTTGTCTCTCTTCTAGTTCTAATAACACAATTGCTTTTACAGGTAGTTCTGACAGATGAGTCCAACACATTGCATTATAGGAACCAGCTCCAGAAAATCTGATGATGTGCCTCATGACCCCCAGGGTGCCACTTGGAGGAGCAGGATTAGTAAGAAGGCAGGTTATTTAGAACCTTATTAATTCTTTAAGGCTCAGCTCAGCATTGTTTCTGTCTTCAAGGACCTAAGAACATTATAAGGAACTGTTCACAATTCATTATTACCACTACTGTGATTGCATATGGTTTCCCAATTATTCTATGATGGTTAACTTTGTTTCCCTATCTGCTTACAAAATTTCCTGTAGGCAGCAATCACATCACATACTTCCCTATACTCCTCACTGCATACAGAAAACCCTCAATCATCATTGGCACAATCAGGTGATTCTTCAATTCATTTGAGTTATAGCTGTGAACAAGTCTGCTCTCAAGAAACCTCTCCTTTAGTGGTTAGAATAAGGAAAATCACATTATGATTCTAAAATCACTAACTTTCTAGCTAAACTTCCCTTTATTGTTCTGCTGCTTACTGGAATACAATAGAGAAAGAGGAAAAGGAAGTGGGAGAGGGAAAGGGAGAGGGAGCGATAGGAGAAGAGGAAGGGAGGGGAATAGGAGGATGGGAAAGAGAGGACAAAAGGGAAAGAAAGGAGGAGAGGGAGAGGGGAGGAGAGGAGAGGAGAAGAATGAGGAAGAGGAAGAGAAAGAGGAGAGAAGAGGAGGCTCATAGATGTGGATTCTTCCTGGTGACTTTCCCCTTCTGTGAAGTGTTATTCCAAAGATCCATGAAGAATCTTTCAAAGTCCTGAGTGAAAGGAGTTTCACACACACAGCTTATCTTTAGTTGTTCCCCCAACTTCTTTCACTTAGACATATACTATTTTATCTAATATCAACATATGCATGTGTAAATGTATTTGCATATGTGTAATGAATGTGTGTGTGTGTGTGCAAGGGCATGCATGTACACACATTATGGCCTGTTTGTCTTTCCTGCATTGGTAGTAGTTCTAGAGAAACTGTTACTTAAAGCCACAGTCACCTTAGTGCCCTTTGTCCTCCAGGGAGAATTCTCAAAGGCAGGGCAGAGCCAAAGTTGTAAACCTTTGTCCTTGTAATTCTCTTTTGATGTTGGCACTTCCTCACCACCTGCTCTTTTGATCTAAGCAACAATAAAGTCTAGGGATCTGGCTCTTTCTCAATCAGTGCCATCTCTTTCATCAATAGTATTGAACTGCTGGGTGTCAGTGGCTCATGCCTATAATACTAGCTACTACGGAGGCTGAGATCTGAGGATCATGGTGAGTTTGGACAGACAAATCTTCCAAACTATCATCTTCAAATAACCATCAAAAAGCTAGAACTAAGACCAGCACAGGTGGCTCATGCCTGTAATCCTAGCTACTTAGGAGGCTGAGATCTGAGGATTGTGGTTCAAACCAGCCCTGGCATGAAAGTCTGTGAGACTTTTATCTCCAATAAATTATCAAAAGAGCTGGAAATGGCGCTGTGGCTTAAAAGGTAGAGGACTAGCTTTGAGCGAAAGAAGCTCAGAGACAGCACCCAGTCTCTGAGTTCAAACCTCAGAACTGGCAAAAAAAAAAAAAAAAAAAAAGCCAGAAGTAGTGGAGGCATGGCCATAGCTAAGGGGTAGGAAGCCAGCCCTGTGCCAAGTGAAAGCTTGAGCTCTGGGTTCAAGCCCTAGTAAGAAAAAAGAAAACCACACAGACACACACAGACACAGACACAGACACACAGACACACACACACACGTGGTTGAAATGAAATTTTTTTTTGGGGGGGTCTGGTCGTGGGGCCTGAAGGAATCGAACCCAGGGTCTCATGCATGCAAGGCAAGTGCTCTACCACACTGAGCCACCTTCCCAGTCCCTGAAATGAAATTATTTTTAGTACTGTGAAAAGAGTAATATTTATTCTCAAAGTATACATTTTCCTGATTTTATTTATTTTGAGAAAATAATCTTTGCCCGGGAAGGAGTACAAATAAGGTAAATATAAGCCAGCATAATGGTGTGGTCTGTAGTCCCAGTTACTTGGGAAACTGAGGCAAGAGGATCATTTGAGCCCAGGGGTTGAAGGCCAGCCCTGTCTCAGAGAGAAAGAGAGTGAGAGACAGAGGAATGTATTTGTCCTAGACTAGCTGCTCAAACTTTACAATGTACATAGTACAGGAGATATAAAACTCGTATTTTAAAAAGTTAAATTATACTGCTATATGTATGATGTTAGAAATATATATGTATATATATAATGGTAGCATATATATATATATATGTGTGTGTGTGTGTGTGTGTGTGTGTGTATAAAATGGTAGAAAGCAATCACCAATAGGTCCATACCTTCTGAATAAGGAAGATAGTGGAAATAAAACCCATAAGGTTGTTTTAAATAAGTATAAAATTGATTCTGTATCTCACTGTTGGTATACAACAACTAAGTAGATATGGTAATACTTGCTGAATGAATGGATTTAGTGAGCTTCTTTTATTCACCATTCTCAAATCCCTAATACTTAGATAATAGATTATCTGTAAAGTCAGGGAAACATGCTATTACTATAAATAATAGGATCATAGTTAATAATAGAGCATTTTAATGGCCAAAATTTCATGCTTTAAGCCAAGGTTCATGTAAGGGGTCACCCACTTTTTGTGCATTATGTGTATAACCCAATTATAGACAGATGGAAAGATGAGTTTCCAAAAAAAAGAAAATCGGGTATTTCTTTGTGCTCAAAATGCACAAACATTTTCAGTATTTGTAAGGGATGCTCGTGGTTATCTATTTTTGATACTCAAAAACAAGGGTTACTGCTCTGGCATGGGGCTAGATATCTTGGGAGGATCGTGAATTAATGAGTGTCCTGTGGGGTGATTGTTTTATTTGTTCAGAGAGGATCCATGGGCAGCAGATGGCTGTCATTCTGCACAGAGTGGCTCCAGATGACAGTGCTGTTCCCAAGTCAAGCTCTGCAGAAGCTTAAACCTTCTTGGCTGGGGACAGCAATAGATAGGGAACTGCCTGCCAAGTCTTTACCACATAGACTCTGAACTGAACCTTATGCTGCGCTGTCTCCTCATATGGAGAGATTTCTTTATTGAGAAAGAGACTTTTGAAATGATTGAGTCCTAAAAGTAGATTCAAAAGGATTCTAGCCAATCAGGTAGAGTTCCGGTTTCTTTTCTTTACCAGGAATAAATGTTGAATTTGCTTAGGTGTCTGCTTTGTTCATACAAATGGAATAACAGATAGGCAAACAATCATGGGCTCAGTGAAACAGTTGGTCATTTTAAATTTAGATCTATTATAACTAAAGTTATATATATATATATATATATATATATATATATATAAAGTCATTCAAGGAGGTTTTCTAAAAGTAGATCTAATAATTCCATGTTCCTCAAAGCTAGAAAACTAGCTAGAAAACAAGTGAGTGGAGCTCATAGTTGTGAGACAAGAACTTGAAACATACCTCTCCAAGTAGAAAGTCATGTATTTGACTACTAAATTATACAGGAAATGATTTCTTTAAAAAGTACAAATCAAGTTGGGCACTGGTGGCTCATACCTGTAATCCTAGCTACTTAGGAGGCTGAGAGCTGAGTATCATGGTTTGAAGCCAGCCCAGGAAGGAAAATCCATGAGTCTCTTATCTCCAATAAACTACTCAGAAAAACCTTGGAAGTGGCACTGTAGTTCAAGTCGTAGAGTGCTAGCCTTCAGCAGAAAGAAGCTCAGGGATAGTTCCTAGGCCCTGAGTTCAAGTCCCAGGAGTAGCAAAAATAAATAGTACAAATCATAGCTGTAGGGCTGGGAAGGTGGCTCAGTGGTAGAGCACTTGCCTTGCATGCCTGAGGCCCTGGGTTCGATTCCTCAGCACCACGGAAGCAGAAAAAAGCTGGAAGTGGCGCTGTGGCTCAAGTGGTAGAGCGCTAGCCTTGAGCTGAAGAGCTGAGGGACAG
>NW_012267253.1:8459249-8466964 GCF_000151885.1 Dipodomys ordii | reverse complement strand
TGAGTTGAAGAGCTGAGGGACAGCACCCAGGCCCAGAGTTCAGGCCCTATGACCCAACCCTCTCCCCCCAAAAAAAAAGAAAAGAAAAGAAAAAAGAAAGTCTGAGTATGTAATAAGGAGCCTCAATGAAAACTATTGATCAGTAGCTCCTGCCTATAATCCTAGCTGTTCAGGAGGCTGAGGTCTAAGGATTGAGATTTGAAGCCAGCCTGGCCAGAAACCTTCGTGAGAGTCTTATCTTCAATCTACTAGCCAAAAATAAAAAAGCTGAAAGTACAGATGTAGATCAAGTAGCACTTGCCTTGAGCAAAAAAGCCAAGGGAAAGTGTGAGGCCCTGAGTTCAAGCCCTACTACTGGCACAAAAAACAAATCAAAGCCCCCAACAAAAAAAAAAAAAAAACAAAACCCAAGAAAGTCATTGATCAATAGAGGACTGAGGTGGGGAGCAGGAAAAGAGAGAGCAAAAGAGTGTGTTATTCTGAGTAAAACGATGTCTGTATGTCCAAAATACCATAGTAAAACTCCTGGGTGAAATTAACACACACTAAAAAATGAATGACAGGAAAATACAACAGGCCTGTACAGTGCGGAACCAGCAGAAGGGGAATAATGAATGAGAACGAATACGGTCTCTATAGTTTTTTTGCATTTATAATAATGAAACTTGTATTGTTTATGAAAGGAGAGGAGGATGGGGAGAGAAGGACAGAGTGGGGACTTTGATCTTCATACTTTTTTACATGTATGAAAGTATCACAATCCCCCCACCCTCATCTTGTACAACTAATAAAAAGTAGTCTGAGTAAAAATAAATTTCAACCTATTTGAATGATATTACTCACTAAACAATTATTTATATGGGAAGACACAATATACATTTTATACATGCAAAATCATAAAAAGATGCTGTGTTCACATATCCTTTCTTAGGAAACTACTGACTGATACATTCGACAAAATGGAGAAATAAATCCTGAGAGACCATAGTGAACCTAGGGAATAAGGTCTTCCTTCAATCCAGGAGTGGGTCAAAAGGCCTCCCCAGGATGATGACAAATGAGAGTCTCAGAACATTAAGATTCAGATCAGGTTATGTGGCAGGCCTAGAAAATAACCTGTGTGAACTAAAATGATCCCAGGAAGATTATTGTGAGAGAAAACAAAATGGAACCACTGCATTGTCTAAGTTGCTTGCTCACATGAACATCTTCATTGAGAAGTGTTTACAGAGCTATTGGTGGCTATGGGAACACTTTACAACTGGTTTAATGAGATCTAATTAAATGAAAAATGGAGGCCATTATTGACTTCAAGAGAAACTAAAAGATACAGAAGAAAAAAAATATAGACATAATATGCTCTTGATTCATTAGCAAATAGTTTAGTATTGTTTAATATATATAACACCATGTGTGTTTAAAGCAATTTAATACTACTACTTAATTTAATACAGCCATATATATATATATGACTGTAATATATGGTTTCATTAATTAGCATTGATTTTTTTGATGTATCAAAAAATGTACAACTATGTTGGAAGAATGGCAATAGTAAGAATGCTGATCACTTCAACCACAATAAGAGCAACTCATTTGATAACATTTAACTTGACAAATGGAGAGAGACTCACAGGCCCAGAAATGTGAAAGCTAATAGAAATAGCTTAAGAAGCTGGAAGTAATTGTCTCTGAATAATAATAGCATGGTAAGGGTTGGGCAGAGAGGCATGAAAACATTGTTGGTTTTCGTTCTAAGTCTTTTGGCATTAATTGACCTTTTAAACTATGTACATATACTGCTTTGATAAGAAAAATAGTTAAAAGCTACAATCATATTAAAAGGGCATCAAATTATTAGCCTGCTCAGTTGTCTGTGTGCTTCATTACGGATCGGCTCTTATGCTTGGGGGATTCAAGATGTTGTCAGGGAAGGGGTCAGAGGACAGATTTTGGAGCATTTTGTGTGGTGAACCAAAGAGCATAGCTTTTATTATAAAGGGCATGGGGAGCCCTCAGGGATCTTAAAACAGTGGAATAATAGGATCAGACATGCTCCCTGAGCATTAGTTTCCTCATCTGTAAAATGACCCAGTTGACCTAGAATGAACCATTCGGCCACTGTCCCAAACATTTTGTGAAAACTCTAAAATGTTTTACTAATCACTAGTATTTTTTTTACTAGTATTCATTATATATTATAATCATAAATTATTTAAATGCATTATGACTACTTTATTGAAAAATGAAAGAATTATACACTAACATGTAACTGCCTTGATTCTGCAATTAATATTTTGTCTATTTACTTTCTCATGAATGATTCATTATCCCTGTCTTCTATTAATTCTTTTAATTCAGGCAATATTTTTTATAATATTACAGATGTCAATTTACTTCATCTCTAAAGATTCCAGCATGCATATATTTATTAAGGTTGGAAGGGTTTTTGTTTTTTTTTATAATTTATTTGGGCAAAATTAGAATACACTGGCATTCACAAATTTTCAGTGTATTATTTAACTCAGTGAAACATGAATTTGTCAATTCACGGTTTGATAAATGCATTAAAAGTGTTGTTTCAGTTGTTAAGTCCCAACCCAAGGGAGTCTGAATGTCGACCTTGGCATCACCAGGTGAATAAAGGGAGCTGTGAGAGGTGTAGGGGTGAGGCTGGCGACAAGAACACCTTCCTTGGTGGGTTAGCGGAGAGGCTGACAGCATAGAAAGTGGTTAAAGATACCAGGTAAAGCTGGGAGGTAGTGGTCCATGCCTGTAATCCTAACTACTTAGGAGACTGAGATCTGAGGATAGAGGTTTGAAGCCAGCTGGGGTAGAAAAGTTTGTGAGGCTCTGATCTTCAATTATCCAGCCAAAGGCCAGAAGTGGAGGTGTAGCTCAAGTGGTAGAGCACCACCCTTGAATGACAAAGGCAACTAAATAAAGCTTTATAACCTCCTGGTTGGCAAAGCCTTAACTAGATGATCTCTAAGATTGCTGGCAGTTCTGATGCTGTGTTTCTAGGGATTGGAAAGCAGACTTTGTTTTTAGTGAATTCACAAGCACATACTAGATGTATAATGAACAGATCCTGAAAGGCTTACAGTGTATAAACTACTACTAATGCCATTGTCGCTGAACCTTTCTGTAATGTACCAAAACCTAACTTGGTGCACAAATGAATTAAAAGCCTAATTTAGGAGTATTCTATAATAAGACCTGAGCTCATCAGTCTTAGCAGTCAAATGTTTAAATGTTAGATATGTTCAGGTAAGGCAAAGGAGGAGGAGGTGCAATAGGTTATCTCTATACCTCATTTGCATATTTCTGTCCATCAGTGTTTTCTAACCACAGAATAGACCTGAATTTCTCGCAACTTGGTTCTGAAGGATGCCTACTTTTTTTTTGGGGGGGGGGTCCGGTCGTGGGGCCTGAACTCTGGCCTGGGCGCTGTCCCTCAGCTCTTCAGCTCAAGGCTAGCACTCTACCACTTGAGCCACAGCGCCACTTCCAGCTTTTTTTTCTTTTTGCTTATATGGTGCTGAGGAATCGAACCCAGGGCCTCAGGCATGCAAGGCAAGTGCTCTACCACTGAGCCACCTTCCCAGCCCGATGCCTACTTCTTGAGTCATTTGGTTTTTGCTTAACCCCTGCTAAATTTGTCTAAGCTTTCTCTTCCAACAGAGAACAGTGTTAGTCTGTTTGTACACTGGTTCTGTCATCTGCTGATAACATCTCCTACCCACTTTCTATACAAATTACACAGTGAATAACTACCCAATCATGATTGGGATGAGCAGGTGTGAAGCACACATGTACACATGCCTATACCTATATTGGGGCTTAAACTTAGGGCCTTGCTGCTCAAGGCTGAGGCTGGACCACTTGAGCCCTACCTCTACTTCAAGCTTTCTACTGGTTAACTGGAGATAAGAGGTTCACAGAGTTTTCTATTCAGGCTAGCTTCCAATTTGTATCCTCAGATCTGTAGACTCCTAGGTAGCTATGATTATAGTCATGAGCCTCCAGCCTCTCTCTCTCTTTCTTTTCTTCCTTCCTTCCTTCCTTCCTTCCTTTCTTTCTTCCTTTCTTTTTTTTGAGATAGGGTCTCACTATGTGGTCCAGTTGGCCTCAAACTATTGTCTAAGCATCCTGAGTGTATACCACTACTTGGCTTCATGTCTGTCTTAACTAGAGAAGGCATTAATAAACACTCAGTAAAAACAAAACAAAACAAAACTGTTGTCTGGTAGGATTGAATCAGAACTCTCAGTGACACTTCTACAACTCTACAGATCACTTGGTTTCAGAGTAATGATTCATAAATGCTTTCTCAAACACAGAAGACCCAGGCAGGTAGGCAGCAGTTCTGAGCTGATAACTACTTTCCCTGGCTCTAGGCTAGGTACTGTAGGAACTTTGAAATAACTAGGAAACTTCTTGCTGTTCTCAGAGAGTAGGCCGAGCTCATGCAAACCAGGTACACACTCAAGTGCTCAGGCCTCTCCCCTAGCCTAGGGAAAGGTCCTGATTAGAGACTCTGCTGTTTCCATCCCTGGGTTCATGAGTACTGGATTTAATTCTGGATCTTGGTCTTACTATATAGACACTTCATCACATGGATGATACCAGACAGCTCAATTCTCCTTACAGAAATTAAATTACATGCTCAGCAAAATTTCTTACAATAGCTGGGTCCTAGTGGCTCTGGCCTGTAATCCTAGCTACTCAGGCAGCTAAGATCTGAGGATTGTGATTTGAAGCCAGCCTGTGGAAAAGACTGAGAGACTCTTTATCTCCAGTTAACCACCAAAAAGCTGGAAATGGAGCTGGAAATGGAGCTGTGGCTCAAGTGGTAGAGTGCTCACTTTGAGCAAAAAGCTCAGCAACAGCACCCAGGCCCTGAGTTCAAGCTGCAGGATTAGCATAGACAGACAGACAGACAGACACACACACACACAGCATACACTCTCCTTTTTTGGCCTAACTGAAAACTAGCTGTCCTCTGCAGGCCTGACTTCCGTTTCAATCCTGTCCAGGGGAGGCTGCTTTTTCTATCATGGCTCATGCATCCCTATGGTCCTGTGGCAGGATGAGTAACTCTACAGGCTCCTCATTGCTGCTTTAAGACCACTGTCTCCTCACAGCTCCTCTCTCTCTCCCCCAGTAAAGTTTGAATCTCTTTACATTAGACTAAACAACTGTCAACCTTCTTTTTACAGCCACCTGCAGGTCCCAGCTCACCCTTCATCATTCTTGAAGAGGTTAATTGAAAGATAATCCTGTCTTGATTGTGGGCAAATCCTGTGACTTTCAAATGAATCTTCCTATACAGTGGCCTCTGCAGTCTTTGGCTTCTCCTCTCCTCTAACAACCTTGTCTTCCAACCCTCCTCAGCCACACTCATGCCTGGTCATGCCTGATGGCCACGCCTTTCTCTCAGCTCCATGTTGAGTGGCCCACTCTCTGACCTGGTTTTCTAATTTTCACAGGCTTCTCTATAGATCCTGCCAGGACCCTACCATTCACCATCCCTCGCCTCTCAAAGCATCCCTCACTTGCTTTCCTGCCTGCATTTGCATCATGGCTTCTTGCAATTACCCTTTACCTAGCCACCTAGTTTCTTGTCCCTCTCCCCTTCTACTGTACTTGCCTGAAAACCTCACATTTTAGAATATCAGCTTTCTACCTCCCTTGAACTAACATCTACACAGCTGACCACAACTGGAAAACATGCCCTACTGGCCTCACTTCCTTTTTTTTTTCTTTTGTGCCAGTATGAGGGCTTGAACTTTTGGCCTCACACTCTCATTTGGCTTTTTTGCTCTAGGCTGGCATGCCTCTGGCTGATTCATGCCTCCACTTCTGTCTTTTTTGCTGATCAATTAGAAAATGAGTTTTCCAGACTTTTCTTTGCCAGGCTGGATTTGAGCCTCAATCCTCAGATCTCAGCCTCCTGAGTAGATAGATGACAGGTGGAAACTAATGGTGCCTGGCTGCTCTCTCTCTCTCGCTCTCTCTCTCTCTCTCTCTCTCTCCCTCTGTGTCAGTCATGGGGCTTAAATTCAAGGTCTGGGCACTGTCCCTGAGCTTTTTCACTCCAGGCTAGTGCTCTACCACTTTGAGCCACAGCACCACTTCTGGTTTTTTGGTGCTTAATTGGAGATAAGAGACACCCCAACTGTTCATCCCCAGGCTGGCTTAGAACCATGATACTCAGATCTCAGTTTCCTGAGTAGTTAGGATTAAAGGGATGAGCCACCAGTGCCCAGCTAGTCTCACTTAATTCTTCACTTTCAATCTCCACTAGACCTTTAGTGTTCCTGGGTAATCGTCCATCTTCTGTCGCAAGGTACATTTTCTTGTCTCTTAGATGAATATCTCACTTTCACAGAAAGCAGAAAAAAGCCATGAGAAGAGAAATTCCATGATTACTGCTACATCTCTCCACCCACCTGTAATATCTATAATATAGATACAGAGCTCTGGGATGTGAAACTAGAGTTTGGGCATATGCTTAGATCATTTCCTCCCTATTGCAGACAACCCGCAAATAAAAAATGCACGCACATATGCAGGTTAATGTAAGGGAAGTTATATTGATTTCACAATTAATTCTTCCACAAGCAAGTCAGAAAATCTCACTTCTTTTCAGATGTAAAATGAGGCTAGTGCACAAAAAAATCTTTCTTGTTATTTAATTCCTAAACTTATGATTCTCCTGATCAGCCTCCCTACTGCTGAGATTACAGGCATGCACCACCATGTCTAACTTGGAAAAAACTTTTAAGAACTTACTAGCTGTAAATTATCTTAATTTCAAATCTTTGGATGATCCCAAACTACTTCCATTTAGCTTTAGAAATGCTATAGTTAGATGGATGGATTGATGGATGGATAGATAGATAGATAGATAGATAGATAGATCTAGATCTTGGGTATATTTAACCTCATAGATTTGGTGTAGTCTAATGTTTAAATAAGTTAGTATTTTCTAATGTAACCTTGGTACAACAGACCACTTGGAGTTATGTTGGCAGAATTTGAGAAAAACAGTATTTGCCAAGCACATAACTCCCATATGGTAAAGAACTAGAAGACTGATTAGTCTTTAATAGTCCTGAGAGTCAAACCAATTGTGTCTTCCTTTGCTCTAATGGTGACCTCATTAATGTAGAGTAAATCTCTGAAACTCAGACTGAGATGTTCACTGATATTTGCTTTCTGCCAGAGAATGGTAAATGTGTCTATCTTCATTTAGTTCTCAGTCAATTGCCTTGCTATCAATACTTCTTCTTAAAGCACCTTCAAAAATACCACTGGATTAAGTGTAAATATAAAGAGCTGCCTCTAAAACAAACATTATGTCAAGTGTGTGCTCAGTGTTACTTAAAGGCTATAATTTCCAAGTTTCCCTCCCTTTCCCTCACTCTTATCAAACTCCCACTGCAAACAATGAAAAAACAAACAAAAACACTCCGAACTGCTATCCACACTAATGTAGTGATGGACTGAAAGGCAAGGACCCTGTGGTAGAGATCAGGAGCTGTCCTAATGGCTCTCCCGGTGGGCCTGTTTGAGAATCACTGCAGGACACTGAGCCCAGCAGAAGGAATTCTGGAATCCCCCACTTGTCCTCAACATACTGCTAATTTATATCATTAGGTTGTGCTTAGAAGAGAGTAAGCTACCATCCTGTCAAGTCTGGCCAATTG
>NW_012267253.1:8453052-8459199 GCF_000151885.1 Dipodomys ordii | reverse complement strand
GCCCAGGCCCAGAGTTCAGGCCCCACGACCGGACCCCAAAAAAAAATCATAGCTGTATAACTTAAAATAAATGTGTGTATACTTAAACGATAGCTTGTTCTAATTTTATTTCTACTTCTTGAGCTATATTGAGCTCATTTATACATTCATATATTAACAAGTATTTCTGAAGCACCTACTATGTGCCAGGCTCTGCTCTAACACTAAGAATGTAATAATGATTGAGGAAAAAAAGATTGTGTTTTTAATCTAATGTTCCTAAGAATAATATTTCAGAGCTGGGCATGGATGGTTCACAACTATATTTTTAGCTACTCAGGAGACTGAGGTCTGAGGATTGTGATTCCAAGCTAGCTGAGGCAGGAAAATTGATAAGACTTTTATCTCCAATAAACTACCTTTCCCCTCCCTCCAGTAAAGAAGCCTGAAGTGGAACTGTGGCTCAAGTGGTAGCACAAAAGAAGCTCAGGGACAGCACCCAGACCCTGAGTTCAAGTCCTAGGACTGACCCATGTTCATGGCACACACACACACACACACACACATACACACAACCACTTCAATGCATGAACTACATTTACCACATTAGTCCCAAGATTGTTCCACCTGACCCATTTTACTTTGTCCCTAATCACTGTAGACTCTTGGTTGCTCTTTGGTTTCTCTTCTGTCTAGTTGCTTTAGCAACTAGATTAGATTCCTCACTATGACCTTTGTGTTGCCAACCCTCTTTCCTTTCTGGTGAGATTCCCTGGAGAATGAATGACCCAAGAATAAACCTCATGACTTGGACCTCAAAGTCTACCACATTCCTGAACAGCATGTATCACAGGTGGCCTGGATCGTGACCAGATACATGACTAGACTTGTGCATTGTTCTAAGGTGCAGAGTGGGTAGTTCTACACAATAGGAATGCTTTTGATACACAGCTTCTGTCTGGCCCAGTGGAAACTACAAATAAACAGGGTAATCTCAGTACACTCAAAGAAGCAGATACAGATGACTTCCTATTTCTCTCTTCATTTAGCAACTAGGGACCAAGAAAAAAGAAAATTCCTCCTCTGATTTGCTCTTCTTGTTCCCAATGGAAGGAAGACTGAGTCAGCTGATAGCAGCTTGCTCCTTTTGAGCTTCTTGTGTACGGAAAGTGCCTTGAGGTTTCCTTCCTTGTACCCTCACTCTATTCCTTCAGACACCCAGGTGCCAGGTAAACAACTATGCATAGGCCTAGCTTCCATATACTAGTGGTAATACACATTGCTTGAGTGCTTACTATGTATAGACTCAATTAGTATCCTGTTCAGTCCTTCCAAACTTAATGAGGTAGGTACTATTTATTTTATTTTATTTATTTATTTACTTTTTAACAAAGAGTAAACTCTGAGTGGAATTTTCTTTTACTACTGGTCAGGAGTAAATGGATTTGGAGTTTGGCTCTGGTTGCTGAGGGTCAATAGAGAGAAAGAATTTTGTATTAGTTGTGTATTGCTGTGTATTCTCCTCTCCCCGAAGTTACAATAAGCATTGATTGTCTCACAGTTTCTGAAGGCCTAGGAATCCAGGAGCAGATTCTCTAGATGTTTCAGGCTTGAAATTATGGTTGATGTGTTAGCCTGGGCTGCAGTAATTAGAAGGTGTGACAGGGCTGGAAGAAAGAAGGCTAGAAGGCTAGTTCGCATGGTTGTGGTCAACAGCTTCAGTTCCTTGTTGGTAGAAGACCTCAGCTTCCTGCCTCATATGTCTTTTTTCCAAATCATGGCAGCAGGCATTCTTCAGAGAGAGTAGCCCAAATGAAAGCAAGGAGAAGCCACATGTATTATATAATAGTCTCAGAAGTGATATTTCATCATTTTCCCCACCTCCTACCCATTCTTTTTTTTTTTAATTGTGAAAATACCGTACAGAGGGACCTCCTACCCATTCTATAGAGCAACTCTTATGTAAGTGGGGAAAAATACCTGGCGACCTTGACATTGGTTTCCACTTTTTTTTTTTTTTTTTAGTATTTATTTGTCCTATGTCTTTCAAAGCCATATTTTAAAAAAGTCTTCAAGTGCCCCTTACTGGCTGCTCACATCTGCTGTTGTTTGGTAGATGTTATACAAGTGCTGACCTGGCTGGAAGCAGTGTTTGCACACTCAGGATTAGGGCTGTCAGTTGTTTTTGCTGTGTAAGTGAAGTGCCCAATCAGGAGTCATTGCACCGGTTGTTATTTAAGCAGAGGTCCATTTTGTATGCCCTTAGCCTGGTGGTGACAAGGATTTATAATCCTCATTTGATAGACTTTAGGAATTTAGGCATTTGCTTAAGGTAACTCTACTATTAAATGGAACAAGCAAGGGCTCTAATCTAGTCACTCAGACCATATAAGCCACCTTCATAATCACAACTCTACGTAGCTCAAGAACACAAATTACAGTTTCTAATGGGAAGTATTGGCAATTGGTACCTGGTTCACACAATCACATTCAGGAATAAATGCAAGGAAAGCATGGATTCTGAAGTGGAATCTAGCAGACTCTAAACCTTTCATTACATATTTCTCTTAGAATTGGATCTGCAGTACCTTCTTCCAAAAACTACAGAATTTGAAAAATGATGCCCCACGTATCTTATGGAGGCTGATGCAGATTCCGTGGGGGAGGTATGGGCACTGTGAGTGTGCTATTGGAGATAATGCCCAATAAAGAAGCTCATAAGTACCTTGCTTGATTCTGTCATAGTGGCCCAAGTGCTCCTTCTTACTATTCTGCTCAAATGGGAATTTGGATTAGGGTACAAAAAAGAAAGTGAATTCAAACAGTGTAATTGCTTAGAAAAAACCATCTCACAGTCCAACACAATGAAAACCAGGAAGCTGGCACTTGAAAGGAGAGAAGGTCAGGGAGGGCTATCGAGAAATGAGGGAGGAAGGGAAGGGGTAGTCAGGCATAATATCCAATGTACATCCTATGGAATTAAGAAATTGAGAGGAGGAGTTGGGCTGGGGGTAATGAGAGTGAATAATGAAATGGGTTACATTGATCAAGATACACTGTACCTATAAACTGATTTGTCGAATGGTAACTCATTTGTACACCTACTTAAAGATAATTACAAATATGATTTTTTTTAAAGTTAATTTTAAAACATGCACTTGGGGGCAAGAAAGGCTGTACTACTTTCATGCTTTGTAGAGAATTTTAACTTGTTTTCCCAGTTAAACTCCTGAATGCTTGGCTCTCATTTTCTTTTTTTCCCATGATTTCTCATGCCTAACTATTATTGAAGATGCAGACTGTAAACTTTCCTAATCACAAACCCACAAACACAGTTTCTTCTAAGAGAGGATATGGAGTAGTATATCCCTATCTTATCTATCAAAATAAGCACATAGCACCTCTCAAGTTTTAAGTGCTTTGTTTAGAGTTCATTAACCATGAGGAGACAGAACAGCAGGGAACAACCAACATAACAACCTGGGGGAAGTTAAAGAGTCTCTAACAGGCTCACATGCTGTCCTTATCTGGTACTCAGGGATGAGGAGGGCTCCTCTTCTGCTCCAAAGGGTGGGACTCTCATCAGGGCTGCTCCTCTCTGGCCCTCTTCCTTCATTATCTAGTCCACACAGGCCTTTCTCTCCTTCTACCAAGGGCTTCTCAATATGAGTAAGAGCAGTTTGGGTGTGGATACATAGATATCCTATGCTCTCAGACTGAATCATTTTACTGTCAGAATAATTCTAAGACTGTTCTCAACATGCTCCCAAAGAAGTTTTTCGCTAGAGCTAAAAACATAACTGCAGCTGAGGAGAAGGGACACAGGGAGAGGCAAAGACTGAGGCTATAAACAGGAACCAAAGACAAAACAAATGGACCTTGATGTCTTCCTGAGGCCCTTGGTATTTGGTCTGGGGGCCCCTGGATGTCATTTCCAGGTGAAGTATATAATAAGTGGCTCTAGGTTAGTATCCCTTATAAAGACGAGTCTGGATCTGGCAAAAGCAAAAGGCAGTGAAACACAGGAATCCTACCTGGCATAGTCAGGAAGCCAGTGCTTTATGGGACAGACAGGTGATCACCACAACTAGATCAGACCATAGGCCAAATCTTGACCACGTTGGTTTGCTAAATGGGAACCAGTAACACTAGTTTTGTTTGTTTGTTTGTTTTTGTTTTTTGTTGGTCATGGGGCTTGAGCTCTGGGCCTGGACACTGTCCCTCAGCTCTTCGGCTCAAGGTGAACACTCTACCACTTGAGCCACAGTGCCACTTCTAGTTTTCTGAGTTGCTTATTGGAGAAAAGCGTCTCACAGACTTTCCTGCCCAGGCTGGCTTTGAACCATGATCCTCAAATCTCAGCCTCCTTAGTAGCTAGGATTACAGGTGTGAGGCACCAATGCCTGGCTAAATAGTTGCTGCCTTTTTTTTTTTTTTTGCCAGTCCAGCAGCTTGAACTCAGGGCCTGGGCACTGTCCCTGCGTTTCTTTTGCTAAAGGCTAGCACTCTACCACTAGAGCCACAGCACCACTTCCAGCCTTTTTCTGTTTATGTGGTACTGAGGAATTGAACCCAGGGTTTCATACATGCAAGGCAAGCACCCTACCACTGAGCCACATTCTCAGCCCACCAGTTGTTTTTTTTGTTGTTGTTGTTTTGCTTATTTTTTTGGGGGGGTGTCCGATCATGGGGCCTGAACTCTGGGCCTGGGTGCTGTCCCTCAGCTCTTCAGCTCAAGGCTAGCGCTCTACCACTTGAGCCACAGCGCCACTTCCAGCTTTTTTTTGCTTATGTGGTGCTGAGGAATTGAACCCAGGGCCTCAGGCATGCAAGGCAAGCACTCTACCACTGAGCCACCTTCCCAGCCCCCCACCAGGTGTTTTTATAGTAGAAGAGAGCCGATATCCAAAGTCAGCTTTTAAGACTGACAATAACTATTGATAGCCTTAATACGTTCATCAAGAAGAGGTAAGCACAAGTTAAAGAAGACGTCTGATATCACTAAGTTGTTTGGAGAAGTGCTTAAAAATCCCACTGAAGGATTCTGAGAAATTCCAGATAAACTCCAACATGAGAAGAGAGGAGGAGGCTGTAGTATGATTAGAACTGAGTTTCTAGAATGTTCAAAAGGAGTTTGAAATGCTCAGAGAAGCTACACCTCTGAAAGAAGGAAAGAACTCTTAAAGCCAGAGGTTGAAAAACTATTGTCAAGCATGGAAGAGCCCAAGGGTAACCTGAGGGCAGTGGGTCTGTTGTCCTAAGACATTTGGACCTTCTCCTCCTACCCTATGAAACTGTCTTTGATCCCTTGAATATACCAAGTTGAACCATCACCCTCTACCTCACTTAATGCTCTCTTTCCATGATTGTTGTGGATTGCAATTAGATATTTATTTGTCTAGTAATTTGATTAGCTGATTTTATCATTCTATAAACTTGAAGAATTAGGGACTTTGGTTTCTTGATTTGTTTTTCTTTGTTGCTGTTGTCCCTGAGCTCTTGAACTGTTCTTCTTTGTTGCTGTCATCCCTGAGCTCTTCAGCTCAAGGTTAGCACTCTATCACAGCACCACTTCCAGCTTTTTCTGCTTATGTGGTGCTGAGGAATTGAACCCAGGGCCTCATGCATATAAGGCAAGCACTCTACCACTGAACCACCTTCCCAGTCCCCTCAGCTATTTCTTCTAATAGATAGCTGACAGCAGCTTTCAGCTTATTAATGGCAGTTGTGTGAGGGTGTCACACCAAGCCATTTTCTACTACTTTTCTACCACTTCTCCATCTGGTGGAGAGAGTCCTGGACAGGATTGAACACCTGGTTTGAGAGAGATCCTGCTCTGTCCTTTCAGTAGTTTGGTTAGGTAAATCAGTCTATTACCTTTCCCCAAAGCTAGTCCAAGTTTTAAGACATAGCAACCAAGGCAGAACCTTGCTTGTCTATGATATTTATCTTGAACAAATGATAAAGAATAGCCACTTGGAAGATTTCCAGTTATAAGAAGACAAAGTAAAGATGTCCTTATTTCCTTAAAAAAAAAAAGTGCTGTAGAACAACACAGAGAGAAAAATTAAGAAATGTGGAGTCGGGCTGGGAAGGAGGCTCAGTGGTAGAGTGCTTGCCTTGCATGCATGAGGCCCTGGGTTTGATTCCTCAACACCACATAAGCAG
>NW_012267253.1:8400773-8451405 GCF_000151885.1 Dipodomys ordii | reverse complement strand
TTGACCCAGAGCAAAGGAATCTCACAGATTATTCTGAAGCCCTTCAACACTACAGTGCTCAGACAACATACAAATAAAGTAATTCTAGTGATTTTTAAAATAACACCTGCAGGGAAAAAGCCTACTGAAAATACCACTTTTTTATTATTATTACTATAATGCAGTTACAGGAAACACTATTTTAAGCAGAGGGACACTTGAAAAAAACAACAACAACAACCCACAAAACTGAGGTGCTCCAAGAATCTAGCCTGGTTCTTTTTTTGGGGGGGGGTGGTCCGGTCATGGGGCCTGAACTCTGGGCCTGGGCGCTGTCCCTCAGCTCTTCAGCTCAAGGCTAGCGCTCTACCACTTGAGCCACAGCACCACTTCCCGCTTTGTTTCTTTTTGCTTATGTGGTGCTGAGGAATCGAACCCAGGGCCTTACACATGCAAGGCAAGTGCTCTACCACTGAGCCACCTTCCCAGCCCCTAGCCTGGTTCCTTATGACTATGAGAATATCATGCAAATCTGTTCTACCAAGAGAGGACAGATATCAGGGAGGCGGGAATCAGAAGTCCTCTCCAGAATCAGTCATGGAGCTTAAGAGGACATCAGTGATGCTGATATCAAAAGATCTGGAAGCTGCCACTACACTGCTACTTGACACCACTAAAGCTAATCTCTGAATATGTGGATGCAAGGGCAGAAAACCCCAGGACTCCATGATCACAACAGTCAGTAGCAATAGCCTAAAGAATGTGGTGCCTGCTCTCCTGGTTTTCCTAATCTTGCATAATGCATCAAATTGGTACAATGTATCTCATAGCTACAAACAATTGCAAGGGAGAATGGCAATTTACTCAGACTCAGTACCTGATGCTTTCAAACATTAGCTGGTGCTCTATCAACTGAGTCACACTTCCAACTCCATGATTAATTTTTTTTTTTGAGAGTTTCCTTACATTGCCTAAACTGACCTCAGACTCCCAATCCTTCTGCCTCAGCCTCCTAAGTACTAATATCAAAGGTATATACCACCACATCTGGCCAAATATTAAATATCACAAGGCAAAGCACAGAATATGACAATATATAACAGAATGATTTAGCTTAGCTTGCAGGAACTAGAGACATTTTTCTTCACTTTTTAATTGTGTTAAATATTCACAAATATAGCCATTCTTAAGAATACAGGCAAGTGAGCTGGTGCCAGTGGCTCATGCCTGTAATCCTCACTACTCAGGGTACTGAGATATGAGGATTGTGGTTCAAAGCCAGCCCAGAAAATCTATAGGATTCTTTTTTTTTTAATTTTATTTATTTTATTTTTATTTTTTTATTTATATATTTTAATTCTATAGGATTCTTATCTCCAATAAACTACCAAAGAAGCTGGAAGTGGAGATGTGATTCAAATGGTAGAGCACTAGCCTTAAGCAAAAGAATCTCAAGAACAGAGCCCAGGCCCTGAGTTCAAGTCCCAGGGCCATTACACATGCATACACACACACACACACACACACACACACAACCACCACCATCACCACCACCACCAATAACAACAAAAAGAAATACAGGTAAGGGTAATAAACAGATTCATAATGTTATGCAACCATTATCACTAATAAGCTACAGAATTCTTTGTTGTTGGTCACAGGGTTTGAACTCAGGACCTGGGCATTCTCTCTGAACTTTTGCACTCAAGGCTAGTGCTCTACCACTTTGAGACACAGAGCCACTTCTGGTTTTCTGATGGTTAATTGGAGATAGGAATTTCATGGACTTTCCTGCCTGGGCTGGCTTAGAACTGCCATCCTCAGGTCTTAGTCTTGAGTAGCTACAATTACAGGCATGAGCCACTATCATCTAGTATACAGAATTCTTTTCATCTTGGAAAACTCTGTGTCCATTGAACAATAAATTCCTTCTCTCTGCACCTCGACTTAGAAACAACCGATTTGTCCATCTTGTGATTTGACTATTCTAAGTACCTCATGTTGTAGAATCATATTGCATTTGTCCTTTTATGATGGACTTATTTTACTTAGCATAATGACCTCAAAGTTCATTCAGGTTGTAGCAGACTACAGAATTTTCACACCTGTGCCTGCATGCACGTGCGTGTGCGCGCACGCGCGCGCGCACACACACACACACATATACCAGTACTAGAACTTGAACTCATAGCCTCATGTTCTTTATTCTTCCAGCTGGCAGTCTAATACTTGACCTATACCCTTAGTACAGCTTTTTGGCTTATTTGTTGGAAAACAGCCAGGCAAACTTTTCTGCCCAGGCTGGCTTTGGACTGAGATTCTCAGATCTCAGCCTGCTCAGTAGCTAGGCTTATCGATATGAACCACAGATTTTAAGTTTGCTTTTTTACAAAACTGCTCTTGGGTACAGGTGGCTCATGCCTGTAATCCTAGCTACTCAGGAGGTTGAGATCTGAGAACTGAAGCCAGCCCTGGCAGGAGAGCCTAACTCATCTTCAACTAACCACCAAAAAGCTGGAAGTGGGGCTGTGGCTCAATTGGTAGAGTGCTAGCCTGGAACACAACAGCTCAGGAAAAGTGGCCAGGCCCTGAATTCAAGCCCCAGGACTAGCACCAAAAAAAAAAAAAAAAAAAGGCTGAGTAGTATTTCTTTGCAAGAATATTCTACATTTTCACAATCCAGTAAATCTTCAATATACATTGTTCCTATCACAAATAAGCTGATTCAAAAATAAAATCTCTGAAAATATGCTTTTCTTCATTTTAAGCATATACTCCAGAGTAGATCCAGCAGGATCCAGCAGGATCATGATTATACAGTAAGTTTTTTGTTAATTTGGGGAACCTCTTATTCTGTCTCTACAGCAGTGATATGATTTTACATTCCCACTAAAGGTAAACACACTTCCAATTTCTCTACATCCTTGACAATACTTGATACTTTTTTGTTTTTGAATTTCTTGTATATTAGTCATCTTAATGGGTGTGAGGTGAGGGTTTAGTTTTTATTTCCATTTCCCAACGCTGTTAAGCATTGTCCCATGTACTTATGATCATTTGTGTGTCCTTTTTAGAGAAATGTCCATTTTAGTCCTTTGCCTATTTTTAAATTGGGTTGTTTTCTAGTTTTAGGGTTTCTAACTCTTATTTGAAGCAGATTTGGAAACATTCTTTCTCTGTCTCTCCCTCCCTCTCTTTCAATCCCTCCCTCCCTATTCCCCCTTCTTTCCCCTCTGTCTGTCTTTATTTTTCAGTTCTGAGGTTTGAATTCAGAGCCTTGCACTGCTAGGCAGATGCTCTATACTTGAACCAAACCTTCAGCTCTAGCTCTGAGGATGTCTTTTGATGCAATTCCTAATTTTATTTTATAATTTAATTAAAACATTTCAGTAAGCCCAATTTATATTTCTTGTTGCTTATGGTTTTGCTATCACATTTAAGAAACCATCATCAAATCCATAGTGTGGTGTATTGCCCTTTTAGGTATTAGATTTATGCCTACGTCCATTTTGAATTGTTCTTGTTGTTATATAAGGATTGTACTCCATGCATTTGCATGGGGTAGCGGTTACCTAGCATTGGTAGTTGGACAGACTGTCCTTTCTCAGTGAATGCTCTTTGTACCCTTATCAAAATTGCTTCACTGTGTGTTCACCGTTTTGATTTGCATAGGTTTGTAGTAAATTTTGAATTAGAGAGTGAGCAGTTCAGCATTTTTTTTCAAGATTACCTTAAGACTTCATTTTCCTCTATTTTTATTTTATACTAAATCAGTCACTATGCTGTCCCTTCTGATTTCAATAGAATATCTTAGATATTGGGCTGGGTGTACAGTGCAGTGGTAGATCACTTGCCCCTAACACTGCAAACAAAACAAAAATAATTCACTTTTTTTTTCTTGTGTGGGAACTAGGGCTTGAACTCAAGGCCTAGGCACTCACTGTATCTTAGATTTGTGCTCAAAATTGGCATTTTACTGCTTGAGCCACAGCTCCATTTCATTTTTTTCCTGGTTAATTAGAAATAAGAGTCTCAGGGACTTTCCTGCTTGGGATGAGTACAAGCTATGATCATTAAATCTCAGCTTCCTGAGTAGCAGGATTACAGGAATAAGCACTAGCACTCTGTACAACCTGAGATCTTGAGTGATAGAATGAACTTTTACATTTTTTTTCTTTTTTTACCAGTCCTGGGGCTTGAACTCTAGGCTTTGGCACTGTCCCTGTGATCAATTTTTGGATAGATAGTATATGAACAGGGTAAAAAAAAACAAAGGAACAAAAAAGCAGAGAGTATAAAGAAGCAAACTCCCATTTATAGTCAATCTGGAGATAATCTCTCTTCTCTCTCTGTCTCTTGTCTGTCTCTGTCTCTCTCTCTATACATACATGCAAATAAATACATACAATCACCACACAACATGTGAGTATATGTAGTAAATACAGAAGAATTTCTTTCCTTTGTGCAGCTTAATTTTTTCCTGCACTATGGTCTATGGGGGTTAAGAGAGTCTTATCAAGACACAAAGAGAACCTAGACTTGTGAGTCATTCTGTTACAAACATTTATTTGTCAGTGTCTCAACATCTCATGCTTGTTGTCCATGCATGGACTTTTCACTGAATATGAGTTACTCTTCAGGCAAGGGAAGCTATGGATGTGCGCTGTCCACAGTCCTTGGCCTCAGCCCTTCCTTTCTTCTTCCCTCACTCCCTCCCTCCTCTCTCTCTCTCTCTTTCTTTCTTTCTTCTTTCTTTCTTTTTCTCTCACTTTCTTTCTTTTTTCCTTTCTTCCTTTCTTCCTGTAGTAGGGTTTGAACTCAGGTCCTGTGTGCAGTCCCTGAGTATTTGTGCTCAAGGCTAGCACTCTACCACTTTGAGCCAGAGCTCCACTTGCAGTTTTCTAGAGGTTCATTAAAGATAAGTCTCATGGACTTTGAACCATAGCCTCAGATCTCAACCTCCTGAGTAGCTAGGATTACTGATGTGAACCACTGGTACCCAGTTGCATGTTACATATTCTTCACAGCAGTTGAACCCAAATAGCTGAGTTGCTAGTACAAAGAAAGAAAGTTATAAAAACCAGTTGTGGACTCATTACCAGTTGTAGAAACAAGTATTATAGCAACTGCCCATATCTCTTTCTTATGCACACATGGTTATACATAACTAATATCCTCTCTTTCCCTACTATTTCATATAAGCTGTGCTGGTGGTGATTGATTTTATAGTTTCTTGTTATGTTACATAATATTCAGGAGAGATTATTTCTAAACTAAACAATGAATATACCCAAAGAAGGGTCTAAGGAAGGGAACTTTTTGATTTCCCCTTTTGGAGGGATACTCAGCCTGTTCTCATTTGTAAAAAGGATCTTCGCATTTTCTTAGGTGAGCAAGTATGGGAAAATTGCTATTATTTAGAAATTAAAGTATGGATGAATGGGCACATATTAATGGTAAGTGGCTAGTGAGGTAAACTGTGATAGTTTTTAATAACATATTACAAACTCCTTATGGATGGCCTATCTATGATAATGACATTAAAAACCACATTTCTGGTTTCTCAGTTAAGATAGCAGATTAAAGCTAGGCACTGGTGGCTCATGCCTGTAATAATAGCCACTCAAGAGGCTGAGATATAAGGATTGGGGTTTGAAGCTGGCCCAGACAGGAAACTTCGTGAGACTTGTATCTTGAATTAACTACCTAAAACCTGGAAGTGGAGCTGTGGCTCAAAGTGGGAGAGCACTAGCCTTGAGCACAAAAGTTCAGGGATAGTGCCCAGGCCCTAAGTTCAAGACCCATAATTGAAAGAAAAAAAAAGCAAATTAAATACACACATCTAACTTTGCTTTCTTCTGAAATCCCACAAAGGATACCCTCTGGGGCTGAAAACAAGAGAAGAGACAATAACAATATTTCTAAAGCTGGATAGTGGTAGCAAGGCAGTTCTGGAGCCTTTAGGAAATGAAGCCCATGTAGGGGATGTAGGTCACTGAAGGGCATGTTCCTACAGGCTGTGTCTTGCTCTGGGTCCCTTTCCGTCTCTGTCTGCTTCCTGTCCCCATGCTTCTGCAACCATATTTTGGCCAAGAGCATAGGGCCAAGCAACTGTGGACGGCAATCTGTAAAACCCTGAACCACAATAAACTTCTAAGTTTTCTCTGAGGTATTTGAGAAACACAAAGTCTGGCTAATTAATGTAATACCCAAATCCAAGGATACCTTCCAGCTCTTAGTTTCAGAGCCTGCCAATTTGGAGTTTATCTTCTGTTTTGTTTTGTGACAGCCCTGGGGCAACTTGAACTCAGAGCCTGGGGGCTGTCCCTGGAGCATTTTTGTCAGATTTTTTTTTTTTTGGTAGGTCGTGGGGCCTGAACTCTGGGCCTGGGTGCTGTCCCTCACTCAGCTCTTCAGCTGAAGGCTAGCACTCTACTACTTGAGAGTCAGCCCCACTTCCAGCTTTTTCTGCTTATGTGGTGCTGAGGAATCAAACCCAGGGCCTCATGCACGCAAGGCAAACACTCTACCACTGAGCCACCTTCCCAGCCTCTGGAGCTTTCTTGGTCAAGGCTAGCACTCTACTACTAGAGCCACAGCTCCACTTCAGGCTTTTTTGAGTAGTTTATTAAAGATAAGAGTCTCATGGACTTTTCTGCCCAGGCTGGCTGCAAACCACAATCCTCATATCTCAGCCTGTAGAGTAGCTGGGATTACAGTTATGATGAGCCAGCAGCACCCTGCAGGAGTTTATCTTTTGACTGCCTTTGCACTGTGATGAGAATAAAATATATTAAATAATTGAATAAGAGTGTTCAGAAATAATGGAACCACTTCAGTGAATGAACTCTTCACAAAAACAAGGTATACACAGATTGAAATGGATGATGCCAACTTGTTAATTATAGCAAGTCTAGAAGGCCTGTCCCTGAAACATTTTATTAGCTTCAAATATCATGACTCTAGATGCTCACAATTAATTATGTGACACTCTCAAAGCTGAGTTTATAGATCAAACCTGCCGTTGGCCTCCTATATGCAGCTAAAAATAAAGCTTCTTATGGTGACTGCTTTCTTGAGGCCATGGACATGAATACAGGCCAAAGAAAATCTTGCATCCTTGCTAAGAAAAACAGATACAAGGTTTCTCAAAGAAGCTGGTAGTAGCAGTAAAAAGCTTTCAATAGGAAAGAAGTAAATGACTTAAGTCAATTATTTGATAGTCTGTCAAATAACAAACCAGAGGAAATTGTGGGGTGGGTCAGGAAAAAGGGTAACTGAAAAGACCTTCACAGTAGATGTAAACAGCATGATAGGAGTGAGTGTAATTGTGGGTCTGGGTTTTCAAGAGCTGAATGTCTAAGGAGTATGAGAAAATGCACACTGTGAAAGTTTTAAAGACTGGGAAACCCATGCTTTCAAAAGCCTGTGGTCACTTTATAACCTGTAAGTCTGACAGAGAAGGTTGACCCCAAAGAAATGCAAATAGAAGGGAGACACGTAACAGCCTAGTGACATAATGGGGTGATTTGGGCCAGTGAGTACTTTATACTCTGTGTGTGTGTGTGTGTGTGTGTGTGTGTGTGTGTGTGTGTGCTGGGGCTTGAATTCAGGGGCCAAGGAGCTTTCCCTGAGCTTTTATGCTAGAGGTAAGCACCCTTATCACTTGACCCACAGCTCTATTTATGGCTTTTTGGTAGTTAATTGGGAATAAGAGTCCCATGAACTTTTCCGCTCAGGCTGGTTATGAACCCCTGTCCTCAGATGTCAGCCTCCTGCATAGCTGGGATTACAGGTGTGAGCCACTGGCTTCCAGCTGTAAATTTTTTAAAATGTATCTTGTTTTGCATGCTTGCACTCAAAATTACATAAACATAGAGATATTTTGCATCATGTTCTTTTATTGCTATAGCATAATACTATAAGATGAGTAGTTCATGAAGGATAGGTTTTTGGGTTCAGGATTCTAGAGGCTGAGAACTCTGAGAAAGTGTCACTTTTGGAAGAGGCTCATATGCTGTGCGTAACATGGCAGAAGGGCAAGTAAGCACAGGGAAGGCAGAGGAAATAGGGCCAAACTCATCAAGAACCCTCTCCATAGTATTAATTTATCCAGAAATCTCTTAGAAGTTTCCCCTCTCCTTTTTTGGGGGGTACTGGAGTTTGAACTCAGGGCCTTGTGCTTTCTAGGGAGGTTCTCTACTACTGAGTCATGCCTCCAGAACTAAAAATCCCGAGACCTAAAGTCTCTTGATACCAATTAAATTTCCACATGCATTTTCATGGGATATGCAAACTATAGTAAGCACCAAACTGTGCCAAGGAGATCAGGGTACCTGGTGATTAAAATATTTACTCAAGGACTAGGAGTGTAGCTCAGAGCACTTGTCTAGGCTGTAGCAAACTCTAGATTCCATTCCCAGTATTACCAAAAAAAAAAAAAAAACCCAAAACACACACACACACACAAAAACAGAAAACACAAAAAACCCACCATTTTTTTTAAAGAATGAGTGGGCACTGGTGGCTCACGCCTGTAATCCTAACTACTCAGGAGGCTGAGATCCGAGGATTTCAGTTCAAAGCCACACCAGGCAGGAAGGTCTGTGAGACTCTGATTTCCAATAAACCACCAGAAAACCAGAGGTAGTGCTGTGACTCAAAGTGGTCAAGTGCAATCCTTGAGCAGGAGAGCTCAGGGACAACACCTAGGCCCTGAGTTCAAGCAAGCAGTCCCTCTGTTTTTATTTACTTTTCACATTCACCTTCATTTATTTCTATTATAGAAACAACTACTGATAATATTGGAAATTGATTATGCTTAGAGTCTTTAAAAATTGTGAGTTTCCATTGAGGTTGCTCTATTTTGTCTCTGCAGTGTTATACCAGCCTGCTTGTTCAGTTGTTCACAAATGTCCTTCTCCTTACTAGACTGGAAGCTTCTTGGGGTGAATTTGTATTCTTAATTCTCAAGGTGCTTTGTTGCATCTTTTTCCTGTAAAGACACCACGTGCATCTCTGAACAGTGCTTTGATGCTGCTGATTCCTAGCTAGAGGCATTATATTGGAATTAGCAATTGATGGAAATTATCCAGGACCCAAATAGCAAAAACAAGCTGGCATTTGAAATCATCACTTGCACATTATCTTCGTTACACATTAGAATTCCTGAGCCATTTGCAGAGAATGATGAGAAGAAAGTGCACAGGTAACTAAGTATTCAAGTGAACATGCCAAGGTGCAGATAAAAGGCCTTCTTTGTTTATGACTACAACGCTTGCTCGTGACATCTGCTAAAAAAGAAGCCACCAACCTGGCAATGGTCACCCCAGGGGCACGTGTGTTTTGGAGAGCGCTCTATTAATATCACTGTCTCTGGAACACTGAGGAAATAAATGCATTTTAAAAAACAACCCAGTAATAAACACAATCATGTACTCTTTGGACTGCTTGAATCATTTTCAATTCAAAAACAGTCAATGGATGCCAATAGGGAAAATTGCACCGCGTTCTGCAATGGCATAAATCAGAGCAGGCACAAATCTGAAAGGTTTGAGTGGCTTTCAAGACCTCCAGCTGATGATCCTGGAGGAAACCAGGGCCATCTGGCTTCCAAAGACAAATCCTATCAGGTAAATAGAACAGGGTGAGTTAATTAGAACAGCAAATAGAGCTCAGAGCACCTGACTTGACTTGCAGGGGTTATGTTGAATGGTTCCCCCCCTCCTCTCTCCTCTCTCCTCTCTCCTCTCTCCTCTCTCCCCCTCCCGTTCCCTTTCCCTCTCCCTCCTCTCTCCCTGGCTGTGATGTTTTAACTGCAGAATCTGGAGGAAGGCTGATGAAATGAACAAGCCCTTTCAATATTTCCTATTTAATTTCCCTTTGCTAGAAGCTCCTCGATCTTCAACACCACCACCTAATTACCTCCTCAGGAGCTTGACAATTGTTTCAAGTCTGGCTCCCTTTGGTCCTTGCTTTACTGGAATGCACTCAAAGGTCTGGGAGCATTATTCTCATGTTTCTCCCTCCAACAGGCAACTCTAGTGTAGTGGTTTTCAAGGTAGAGTTTGCTGTTGATGCTGGGCCATCACCTGGAAACTTCTTAGAAATGCAAATCCACTGTCTTCATTTCAGAGCCATTCAATCAGAAACTCTGAAGATGAAACCCAGCGATTGTGGTTTAGGTCTTCAGGTGATCTGATCACGCTGAGTTTAGAACTCCTGGTCCAACAGACCAAGATAAATTTCATTTTTCATCACTCAGGTTCTTGTTACTTCTGGTCTAGCAATTCAGTTCTGCTCTTACTGCTTGGTAAGCATGTCTTCTATGTTGGGGATTTACATGTGCTCTCTGGGTGGCTTGAACCCTAACATTAAATTTAGTACTGCCTAATAATTCATTTGTTTATTGATGACATTGAGGAATAAGTTATTCAATATGAATGAACGTCTCATGTGACCAATAAATCCTTTTATATGCTCAAATACTAAAAACTGGCAACAATTTTTGCATGAAGAATTCTTGTATTAATTTTTTCTTTGCTGAGTAGCAAATTTATTCGCTAACTTAGCAGCTTAAAGCAATATTACCTTAAGTTCCTGGTCAGGATTCCAGGTGCAGCTTAGCTCAAGGTCTCTGTCTCAAGGTCTCTTGAAAAGTTTTCATCAAGTTGTCCCAAGCCCTAGCATGGGTGGCTGGCAGAATTCAGTTCCTTGTGGCTTGTTCATCTGAGGGCCTCAGTTCCTCAGCGTATGTTGGCCAGAGTCCTGTCCCAGTTCCTTGGCATGTGGCTTCTCAGTAGGCAGCTCACACACAGCAGCAGGCTTCTCTCAGAGAGCAAGAGAGGACAAGCAGCCAGAAAAGCCTTTGTAACCTAATCTTGGACATGATATCCATCACCTTTGCTGTTTCCTTTTTTAGAAGTGAGTCAGTAGGGTTCACTTTGCTGGTTATTAAGATATTTAAATACCCTATACCTTTGGCTTTTTCCAGAAAACATGATTTTGAATTTTCCACTGTCCACTTTTTTGTTTTTGAAAACTCCCAAAGGGGAAACATTCTTTTGAGAGTTGTGGTTCTTGAAACTTCAGTGCCAGTAAGAATGACATGGCAAACTGGATGCTCATGGCTTATACCTATATTCCTAGCTACTAAGGAGGTCGAGGTCTAAGGATCACTCAAAGTAAAGGTCAAAGGCTCGTTCAAAATCAGATAAATTGGAGAGACTCTTTTTTTTTGTTGTTTTTTTTGGGGGGGGAGGGTCCGGTCATGGGGCCTGAACTCTGGGTCTGGGCGCTGTCCCTCAGCTCTTCAGCTCAAGGCTAGCGCTCTACCATTTGAGCCACAGCGCCACTTCTGGCTTTTTTCTTTTTGCTTATGTGGTGCTGAGGAATCGAACTCAGGGTGGAGAGACTCTTATATCCAATTAACCAGCAAAAAGTCAGAAGTAGAGATGTGTGGTTCAAGTGGTGGGTATCACCCTTGAACAAAAAAAAGACAGGCAAGAGCACAAGACCCTGAGTTCAAGCCCCAGAACTAAAAAGAAATAAAAGAAAAAGAATGATGTGGGAGCATGTTAATAGTGTCAACTCCTGACCTGTAGCCCAAGAAAATTGGGTTCAGAATTCCTGATAGTGAGTCAGTGGTGTCTCAGGACCACTGCACATTCCCATCTCCCCGCTGGCCTCTGCTCCCATAGCTTCATGCAGGGTGACCTAGCCTGGACATCTGAACCTTGCTCTCTGCTCCAGAGAGCACCAAGGTGAGATTATGCCTGCAGGAATCCTTGGCATTCGCCTACATACTTGTATACCCATTATAGCTTCTTTTAAATTTGGCTAGTGACTTTGGGTAAACATTTGAATGAGACTTTACTCAAATATTTTGTTTGCTAGAATTCAGAAGGTATGTTATTCCCCCTCCCCCGCCCCAGTAATTTTAGGGCTCTCTGCCTATCACCAGTCTTGGGTTTTATTTTCTTGCTCTTCTCTTCAGTATAACCCCTTAGCTATGTATTTCATCCTTTGGTTTTGTTTGCTTATGCATCTGTTTAAATCTATGTGGAAGGGATACACTAGAATATCATTTAGGAGAAATTAGATGCTTGTTCAAACCAAGTCCTGGGTTTTATATTACAGGTGGAGGGCTGGAGACATGGCTCAGCTGGTTGAGCACCTGCCCAACAAGCACATGGCACTAAGTTGAAACCCTAGTACTGCAAATTAATAGTAATAGTAATAACAACAAGTGAAGTTTAAACAGATTCATGGGAGGTAATGCTTGGAGAAGGTAATTAGAAATCATCAGTAAACAGGAAGATTCATATCAAAATTTTCTAGTGATGATTTTCCTTGTAGTTTGTCTCACAGATGTTCAGAATCCTATTTCTAAGTGAAGTCCGGTCCATCCTGTGGTAGATACTGCTGCTTCTGTAACCAGAGTTTACCCTCATCCTCCTGTTCACACCATCTTGAGCTTGTAGAGGAAGGCAGGTACCAGCTGAAAAGTATCAAGCTGGTCTAGCTCTCACTATTGAATTGTAAGTGGAAATTACTGAGAGAGGCCTCAGTGAAAACTCTTTAAAGGAAGGCAAACAAAGTTGGCAGCTCAGTTTTGTCCTTTATCCTTTGTCTTCTTTCTGCCTGAAATGGTGCTGTGTCGTACAGGAGTTCCCCCTTGCTCTTTGCGGCCTCGCAGCAAGCTAAAGGAAGAGAATCCATGGGAAAGATGGAGGTGAGCAACTTGCCCTGTACACATGATGGTGCCAGATGAACCCTGGAGCAACTGGATTTGGACTTCCTGATTCATAAGAAAAGTAAATCCTTTGTCCTGCAAGTCACTATTATTAGATATGTTTTTGATTGCATATGCCAATCTAAATAACAGAGAGAGGGAGGGAGAAGAAGAGGGAGGGAGGGAAAGAGAGAGAGGGAGAGAGAGATCTAAAAATGATATTTATTGGGGAGGACACAGGAGCACGGCAATGCAAAACAAGCCTACCATGGAAACCATGGAAATGTTCCAAGGGGGCAGAAGAAAGGGACACTTTTCAAAGCGAAATGAGGGAGGATTACATAAGTTATTTTGCAATAATGATCCTTACACACAAGTATTAATAACAAAGGGAGTGCTGGTCCCAGATTGAGCAGTTATTAGACAGATGTCCTCATGGAATTATTCTTTGTATGAAGTCATGGGTCTGGCAGTCTGCAGTGACGGTTCTTGTATCTGTATAAGCACATGAGTTCCCTCCTTCATGAGCTCCCGGTTTCATTTTTTTAATTGTTATTTGTTCATTAGGGCTTGGCATAAGCCATTCTCTTTTGATTCTGACAACTTCCTCAGGTGTAGTCAAATGTATTTCCTGATACAACCCTTCAATTTTTTTTTGCTTAGGCTAGTCTAAGGATTCTCTTTTAGCTTCCTGTCATTATAGTACTTTCTGTTTGTAAGAAGCTACACATTTACCTGTAGGTGTACCTTGTATGGATGAATTTTGTTTTGTTTTGGGGTATACTGAGATTTGAACCCAGGGCTTTGTTCTTAGCTAGGAAGATTCTCTACCACTTGAGCCACAAACAACCCTGTGTTTTGTTTGTTTATTTGCAATGTTAGGGATCAAACTCAGGGCCTTGTTAGACAAGCACTTTACAATTGCCTTATATCCCCAGTCCTTGTACACTTTGTATTGGATTAACTTGATTAAAAAGATAATTTATTGTACAAGCGATCTGATATTGTTTTGTAACTGAAGCAAATCTTAGAGATTACCTACTTGCCAAAAACCTTACCACCACCTAAAAAAATTAGATAATCTCTAAGTTTGTTTATTACCAGTGTCTCTTATTGAACAGACTCTGGAAGGAGAGGGCTGTTGTAATGTTCTTTAGCATATTGTCATAATACCTGCCCTCTATAGAAGTCATAGGCAGAGTATTGAATCAATGAATGGATGTAGTTATCTAAGCTCATCTGGTGAATGAGGACACCAAATCTCTGAGAGGTTTTGTTTGACCATTTGTGACCTATAAAAATGATTGCTTCATGGGTTTTAACCCAAATGTGGTAGAATGGAGATAAGAGCCAAGGTTTCCTGATCTTCTCATTGATTATATTGACTCACTGGTTTTGATTCAATTGAAAAATGATTCTGCACTGGAGAAATATATACCATATATTACAACTTACACTTCTATTTCAAATAACGTTCAATGGATAAAACTCTCTTTTATGATTCAGTGTTCCAAGAAAAAGGAAAGGAGTTTAAAAGTTCTTAAGGAAGAGATAGGCACTGAATCTGGCTCATTACAACTAGTGCTTCCAATGTTTCCATCCCATGGATGACAAAACTGCATGTCAGCGAGCTAAATGGGTTTATCTGAGGCTATCTAGCTGCTTAGTCATGACACTGGATGTATCTCTTTCTAAAGCCCATACCCTGCTTCCTGAGCCAAATACTACTTGACTCATTAGCTGCAAGACACTTGATAAATACAGATCATTAGATTGCATTTAACTAACTCCATAAACCTCAGATGCACAGCAATATTTATGTCTAATAAAGAACATTTCTACTACCTTTAAAATGGATTCATCTATAGATAGATAGATAGATAGATAGATGATAGATAGATTAGTACTGGGACTTGAACTGAGGTCTGGATGCAGTCTCTGAGCTTTTTCACTCAAGGCTGGTGTTCTACTACTTGATACACAGCTCCACTTCTGGATTTTTTGGTAGTTTATTGGAGATAAGAGTCTCACAGACTTTCTTGCCCTGACTGGCTTTGAACCTCGCTAGATGACAGTAATCAGCCATTGGCATCAGGCAGATTCATAATTTTTAACCAGCTGCTTTCAGTTAGACAATGTTCAAAAGTTAGCACATGAAAATGATCATGGAAAACATTTGAAATTTTCCTAGTTCTTGTTTGTACATCAGATCTACAATTTCTTGATCTTTGTAAGTGTTGTACAGTCTGTACTCTGGGGTTGGTTAGCTCGTGGTTTAAAAGAAAAAGAGAAGTGTGAATTCAGAAAAGCAGCTGTTCCTAAATGGAATGACATCACACAGTCCCAGAATAAGTTCCGTAGGAGATTGCTTATTCTCCTGTGACTTGGCTGGTACTTCTGAAAACTTCCTCACTTTACAACAATTATATTAAATCACCTCTCTATTTTTGTATGCTTAGGTTATCAGTGGATGGAAACCTATTTGTGGAAGTCCTGCCTCTTTTGCAGAGGAAGTCTTATGTGGAACATTAATATGTAAACTAGATAAGAGAGAAACACCAGGCTGGAGCTGCAATGGGAGCCAGGAGGCCCTGACAGCTTCACTCCAGCTTGAGCCTGGAAAGAAGGCTGCCAAGGCTTCTCTGCAGAATTTGTGTAAGACAATCCCTAAGGTCTCTCGCAAGTCTAAAATTCTATGATCCAATGGCTCTGCGGGGGTATGTGTAGGTTATCTTATTGCCATGAAAACCAGTCATATTCAACCAGGGAACAATAACAATAACCGTCTTTCTCTGGGAACATCTGGTCTGGAAATGAGAACATTTTGGTTCTAGTCCCTGCTTGGCTACTATTTAAGTCAATTACCTTAGATGCTGTTTGTCCATGTGTGAAATGCAGATAAAACATTCCCTACCTACTTTATTTTTTAAGCATATTTGCTAGTGAAGTTTGAGGTTCCCTCTGACAAAAATAAAATCAGAATACAACCTGCAAGTATTAATTTCAGGAAGATGTATGACAAGAGGTATGGAGACAGACTTTTTAAATTCCAAAGTTGCTACTATCTTTTCAAAATTATGGTAGAACCATCTGGGGGCTGGTAGTTGGTGAGTTAATCCTAGCAACTTAGAAGGCTAAAATTGGGAGGATTATGTTTAAGACTACCCAGGAGTACATGTGAGACCCCTTCTCAATCAATAGCTGGGTATAGTGGTACACCTGTCATCCCAGCTAGGTGGGAGTCAAGATTAAGACAAGAGTTGTTCCAGGCCCTTAGGGAAGAAACAGTCCATAAGACTTCATTTTAGCTATGATGGGAGTGTAACATAAGTGGATCACAGCCTAGGTGTTCACAGTGTAAAATGTGAGACTCTCATCATGAAAATAACCAGTGAAAAACAGAGTTGGAGTGAAGTCATGTCTCAAGCATAGAGTAGCTTCTTAGAGAAAGCAAGGTCCTGAGTTCAAACCCTATTAACACACATATGTGCATGCACATATGCGTACACACACACACACACACAAGTGGTGAGTGTGGTTCAAATGGTAGAATGCTGCCTAGCATGTGTGAGGCCCTGAGTTTACTCCTTAGTATCATAAAATTAAAAAAAAACTTTAAAAACTTTAGTAAAATCAAAGCTTAAAACATAAATCCTATTAGTTCTTAGATATGGGAAGGTATTAATTTTCATTGTGGATAGTTAGAAAACTTTTTCCAGAAGAAAGCAAGTTGGGGATTTAAAACAAATGTGCTTTTAAAAAAAATATACTTGATATATTGTTTTCAAAATTATACATGATCTTTATTAAAATATAGATATAAGAAAAGAAATTATATCTCATCAAATGACAATTGTTGAAGACTTTTTAGAACATTCTTAGTGCACCTAAGATACAGACAGAAAAATATTAAGTAGATAGGTAAATATGAGTGGAGACAGATTAATAGACAAAAATAAGACATTCTATATTTTATTTTAAAATAAAAAATAACTTTATACTTGCTCTTAATAAGGAAATTGAAGTGAAATTATAGGAAACTGTAAAAAAAATTCTTCCCGATGATGAAAGTTATTAGTTCTCAGTTAAAAGAAAAAAGAAGGCTGGGAATGTGGCTTGTGGTAGAGTACTTGCCTAGCATGCATGAAGCCCTGGGTTCGATTCCTCAGTGCCACATAAACAGAAACAACAACAAAAAAGCCAGAAGTGGCACTGTGGCTCAAGTGGTAGAGGGTTAGCCTTGAGCAAAAGAAGCTTTGGGGCAGTGCCCAGGCCTTGAGTTCAAGACTGAGAACTGGCAAAAAGAAAGAAGGAAGGAAGGAAGGAAGGAGGGAGGGAGGGAGGAAGGAAGCGGGGGAGAGAGGGAAGAGAAAGGGAGGGAGGGAGGGAGGGAGGGTAGGAGGAGGAAGAGAAAGAAAGAGAAGGATGGAGGGAGGGAGGAAGGAAGGAAGGAGAAAAAAAAGCTAAGAATCATGAACATGTCAAAACTTTAAAAAATTCCATTCTTGACTCTGATTCTATGAGAAAACCAGCGTGTATACCTTCCATACTGAGTTATATTGTCATGTATAGTATGTCCATAATTACAGTTTTCACAGTTACTGGTTCTTCATTTTAAATGTAAGTAAACTAGGTTTTCTTCGTTAATCTTTTTAATGCTTCTGCATTCCCTATACCTATATTATTTGGATTTCACTTTCGTTAGCTTAGCATCATGATCTAATTTTCCTCGAAATTACAGCTGCATCATAATCCTTTAGAGTAAAGAGTGGCTGAGCATAAAGCACTTTCTTCCTCCAACACATGTACCAGTAAGAGATTTTAAGAAGTTGAAAACGTATTTTTCTCACGTAATGGAAGTCCAGACCTGGCCTGCTGCCTCCTTGAGTTCATCAGGGGCCTGCCGCCTTTTCATCTTACAGCTCTACCATTTCTTAGAGGATGGGCTTTGTCCTCACAACCCATTCAGGCAGCAGGATGAAGACAAGGGTCAAGAAGGGTAGAGGCTCACCTTAAGGGGATGTGGTGTCTCTGTCTATGAGTAATGTAACATTTCAGCTTATGTCATTGTGGAGTTTATGATATTTTTAACTGATGGCAATTGTTTAGCTCAGAATCTGAGTTCTTTGTGTTAAGAAGATAGAAGAGAAAAGATGTGGAGAAATAGCCAGAAGCCATTGTCTGCTATACTTGGCTATGGAGAGTTGGGGTTATGCTTTCATCTATTCTATAGTTTATTTCTCTATGTTTCCAGTCATGGGCATTTGATTATTCTAGAGTTTTGCTATTATGAGCAACATGGCAATGAACATCTTTTCACAGGCCTTTTGTTACATGGGTCCAAGAATTTCCTAATTTTTTTTTTGCTTGAAATGGAGTTGTTGAGTTGTAGAGTCTATACAAAACAGAATTCATGTTTCCCTTAAAACTGTTTCCTTTCTCTTTCTCTCTGTTTTTTTTATAACATTCCATCCTTTTTGTTCCCTAATCCCTTTTGCTCCCTAATCCAACTCATTGATAAACCTGTAAAGTTCTTTCATTTCCATGATATTACCCTTTCTCTCTTTTTCAAGTTTTATTAATTCCCCCTATACTCCTACCCTCCTAACCACCACAGATACTAAGTGCCAATCACACAATAACCTTGTCCCACATTCCTCTGTGGCTCCCTGTTAACTATGCAATTGAGTGAACTCCATAACCCAGCACTCTGAGCTTCCATAAAAAGGTCCCAGTCTACCTTTCCAGCCCTAATGGCTCTCTCCTTGGCTAACAGAAAATGTTAGAATTTGAAAGCACCATAAAGATCTGGTCAGATCCACTTATCTATACATTAGGAAACTCAAGGTCATAGTCAGGTTGAATAATGTCCAGGGTCCTACAGATGCTGCAGGAGGAAGGCAGAGGCTCCCAGTTGTAGACAGGAGGAGCATGAGCCAATCACACTGGGAAAGACATTGAGACTGTGGGCTACGCAAAGCCCCCGAAGATGGGTTCTTTTGTTACTGTGTGGAATGTACCAATTAATACACTGTGTTATGATATCATTGTTTAGAACTGAAGTTTGTGCCTGATGAGAGGATCCTTTGTGCCTGAGAGGCATGTCTGTCAAAGAAGAAACCAAAGAGAGGAGAGGGAGGACCCTAGCTAGGCAATATGGTAGTGATATTTCAATTGATATCTCCTGGTCTGCCCTTGTCTCTCCTGGCTCTCCATCTCCCCTACCTCCATCTTGCATCAGGTTCTTTGGTAAAATGATAATGAGTGGCATTTATAGAGGGACACTCTGTGGGGGGGAAAGAAAATAGTGGGCCTATCACCAACAAGGAAGTAGCAGGCTGTCCAATGTCACCTCTTTACTTTGAAACAATTCAGGAAATAGGAAAGAAAAGGCCAACTGTTTGTGCCTACACTTTTGTTGTCTTTATTAGGAAACGTATGGGGAACCTTGGAGATGCCTTGTGGAATGAGAGAGTCTGAAAACCTCAGAATTGAGCTCATGTCAAAGGAGTCAACGTTTATAATGGAGATGTCTGCTTTAAAATTTTTTCATACTGTTTGGTTTTCTTTTGACTTCCTGGAGTGATTGGATAAGCCTGTCCATTCTTCATGAAAGTGATCCAAGGACATCTCCTGTGTTTGCCTGAAGCCAGAATGCCCAAAGAGGTCACTACCAGGTTTCTCAGAGAAGAGCAGCAACCTCCTGGCAGGTGTAAGGTAGAGGCTAAGCACTCAGCCATCCACCATAGATCAAGAGCATCCTTATGTCCCCCAGAGAGTCCTCTCCAGTGCTCAAACCTGGAATTCCACACAACTTCCAATCAGAAACAAAAACAGTGGCATTCTGACACAGAAGTGATTCATGATCAAAAGCAAGTAGGGAAAGCCAGGAGAAAAATGTCAAAGCAAAGAGTTTTCATCTCCTTTCAGTCAAATGAAATTAGCAAATATTGTGAGTCTGAAGTGTGTTAATACAATGGTAAATGTAATTGGGAAAGTCAAAGTCAAACATCAAGTATGAAATGTAAATATGCACATGAGTGGAATAGAAAGCAAGTGGAAAACAAAGCTTGTCCTAAGACAACAGGCCCACCAAGGGAATACATTTAAAAAAAAAAAAAAGAGTTTACAGGTGTAACAGGAATGGAGGGATCATTGCTTTAAGGTCTTTCATTATAAAGGAGGTGGGACTGAGCTAGATTATTTTAAAAATTTATAATTTAAAAATTTATAAGGGTTGGGTAAATGAAAGGGAAGGAGAAATGACAGGTAAATAGGAATGTGTGAGATCTTTTGTAGAAGCAATGAACAACTCTGGTTTTAGGGGAGCAGTAGATAATTAGAGCTGGGGTAGGCTGTAGCTCAGTGGTTGAACACTTGCCTCACATGCACAAGGCCCTAGCTTTGATCCTCAGCAATATACACACAGACACACACACAGTCTACACAACAGTGCAGAGGGTTTTAAATGGCAGAGGAACTTGACTTTTCCCTATCAGATATAAGACAATTCTTTTAGTGTTTTAAGGCAGGTATTAGGATCGTGAACATTACTTTTTCTTTTTCTTTTTTTTTTTTGTGGTCAGTACTGGGGCTCGAACTTAGGGCTCTTGTCCCTTAGCTTTTCCCCTCAAAGCTAGCACTTCTACTTCTGGCTTTTTGCTGGCTAATTGAAAGTAAGAGTCTCACAGACTTTTTTTTTGGGGGGGGGTCTGGTTGTGTGGCCTGAACTCTTGGCCTGGGCGCTGTCCCTCAGCTCTTCAGCTCAAGGCTAGCACTCTACCACTTGAGCCACAGTGCCATTTCCGGCTTTTTTCTGCTTATGTGGTGCTGAGGAATTGAACCCAGGGCCTCATGCATGCAAGGCAAGCACTCTACCACTGAGCCAACTTCCCAGCCCTTCTCACAGACTTTTTGCCTGAGCTAGCTTCCAATCATGATTCACGCTGCTGAATAGTTAGGATGACAGGCATGAGACACTGGTGTCTGGCTTTGAAAGTTCCTCTTTTGTTGTTGGAGTGTGTGTGTGTGTGTGTGTGTGTGAACGCACATGCACACTAGTCTTAGGGCTTGAACTCAGAGCCTAGGCACTGTCACTGAGTGTTTGGGCTCAAAGCTAACATTCTACTACTTGAGACACTTGTGGCTTTTGTGGTAGTTGTGGTAGTTCTTGAGACCAGAATCTCAAGAATTTTCCTATCTGGGCAGGCTTGGAACCACCTCAGATTTCAATCTACTGAGTAGCTACAGTTACAGGCATGAGCCATCGGCACCTGGCTAAAAGTTGCTTTTGGGGCTGGGAAGATGGCTCAGTGGTAGAGCGCTTGCCTTGCATGCATGAGGCCCTGGGTTCGATTCCTCAGCACCACATAAGCAAAAAGAAAAAAATCCAGAAGTGGCGCTGTGCCTCAAGTGGTAGAGCACTAGCCTTGAGCTGAAGAGCTAAGGGACAGCTCCCAGGCCCAGAATTCAGGCCCCATGACCGGACCTCCCCCACAAAAAAAAGTTGCTACGATGAGTTAAGATATTTTGGGAGGAAAACCTCAGTGTATCAAAAATGACAATTTTCTCTATATAATTAATATACACCAATTAAAGAAACAATTCATAGGAAAAAAAGCAATATTGTTAAAAAAATAAAGTACATGAGTCTTGAGATTTTCAGATGTGTCGAGTGTTTAGGAAATTGTGACTTCTTCTTTTCCTAGAATAAGAACTATGAATTCTTTTGTTTCCCACTTCCTCATAAGTTAGAAATTTGCTAACTTGAATTAGGGAGAAAGAAGGAAAAAGACCTGGCAGAATTTATCTGAAACAGAAGACAGTGACTGCTAACATTCACTCACATGACTGACATTGTGGGGAGAGCCTAAGCAGGAGTCGATTCCCCCCAAAAAGTGGAAGACTGCTTTCACTGCAAAGGTTGCGTGTGGGAAGACAGGGGATCTTTAAAATTAGGAAGAAATTAAGTCCTCAAACACCATTGTGATTGTTCCTCTTTTAAAATAAGTTTGTTTGTCATAAAGAACAGGTTCAAAATACCATGTTTTACTAATATAAGCAGGGTGATTCATAGCTAGAGAATTGCTTCCCTCTTCTTAGTTAGAAGTTTCTATAGGCCTAACATGTGCCAAGATTCCCTTTGGAATTTAAACACCACAGAGACAGAAGCCTTGCCTTATGCTAAGGACACTGCTCCATTCACTCTCCAGGGTAGAAGCATTGCCAAGATTTCCAATAGAGATAACTCCACAACAATGGTGGGAATACTCTGTTCCCAAGTCAATCTAAAGGAGCCAAGTATCTGCTGTAGGCCACCAGGCATAGGTGGAGAATATACGTAGAACAAGTTTCTGGAAGTCAGCATGGTAGAGCATGCCTGAAATCCCAGTATTTGGGAGGATAAGGCAGGATTATAGAGAGTTTGAGGCCAACCTGGGTCACAGAGTGAGTTCCAGTCCAACTAGAACTACATAGTGAAATCCTGTCTCTAAAAGATAGACAGGAAGGAAAAAAAAAAAAAAGGAAGGATTGAGGAAGGGAGATAGGGAGGGTAAACTAGTTCCTGGAATCAGAAATGCTATACAAGAAATCAAGAATGTTCCACTGGGTGAGGCTTGGAATTGTGTTGGAAATGCCTGGAAGAGGGGGCCTAGGAGGACGTGAGGACCAGTAGTCCATTCTCCCCACCTAGTCTAGAGCTCTCTCCACCACACAAAGCTGTGCATATACCTAATAAAGTGTTTATAACCTCCTGCCACTCTCTTGCCCGCTCCTTCGCCATCTGTAATCACTTACCTGAGAGATTTTTGTGAATATGTGTGCATGTGCCGATACCAAACTTTGAACCTAGGACCTTACACTTGCTTGGCTTGCCTGTGTGGGTAGAGCTCTACCACTTGAGCCACACCTCCAGCCTAGATTTTTAATGGCATCTCCTAGGCTTTTCTGCCCTCTGGCTTCAAATTGCAATCCTGCAGATCTTAACCCCCTGAATATGTAGGATTATAGGCATTAGCCACTAGAGTCCAGTTCTGAGAGAAGTTTTGAACATACTCTGATACCAGCCCCTTCCTGGCAAAGAGGTTTGGGGAAGACCCCTCCTTCTCATCAGATTTAGGTATCCCAGGATTCTTATAGCTGTTACCCATTAGTCTCCCTGCACTCCTCCTTTCCTGATTCCAGGGCTGGACTAGAATAAGCCTAACATCATCTAAACACTTGTGCCTTTGGTGCTGGCCACTGAACTAAATCTATAGTGATGGTTATTTACTTCTCATGTGCTCTCAGCTCAGCCAGGTTCACAGGCCAAGACTCCAGACAGAAGCTGCCACTAAGACTGGAATCACAGCACAACTTGTGTTGATGGCTTGTTCTGTCTGGCAGAATATTGTCCATTGGGAGTAGGACTCTAGGAACCACAACCGGACACTGAGTTAAGGCCCTGGATGGTAGGGGAAGCTTCAGATTCCAGCAGCAGTAAGTCCAATTCTGCCCCACTGTCCCAAGGGTATGGCCACAGGGCCCTGCAGGAGCAGGAGGTACCACATATCTGGGAGGAACAGGAGTCTTCAAGAATGCAGGGGGCAGACAGTTCCCTGAAGATTAGCTAGCCTGGGCCCAGCTCCATCATTTAGTTCAGTGGTAGGTATTGGTGATGGTGGTAGTAATTGGAAGGAGAGTATAGAGCCACAGTTCTGGAAGAGTCTAGGGTCTCAACTAACTCTCTACTTTTCCCAATCACAGACTCAGTGGCCAGCTCCCTATAAAATGCTCCTTCAGTCCTGATTTCTCAGGGAATGGCCCTAATCCTTCCTTCCCTGTATCTTCCCCTCCAGCATCTTTCTACCTGGCTGTCAACTCACACCTTAGGACTCTGAGTGTCACAGTTAGCTTTTTCTTTTACTTCATTTTTGGGAGGAAGGGGGCAGTACTGGCCCTTGAACTCAAGGCCTGGATGGACATTGTCCCTTAGCATTTGTGTCCAAGGCTGGTACTCTACTACTTGAGCCACGGCTCCATTTCTGGATTTTTGGTAGTCAACAGGAGATAAGTGTAAGAGTTGGTGAAAGGAGACTGCCACACACTTCACACAAAAGAGTGTTTATGAGGAGAACCAAACCACCGGCCTGCAACAGATGGAGGCATGTAGGGAGAGAACTAATGGTAGAGAGAGAGTGTAAGGTCTGCCCACGGAATGCAGTGCAGACTCCTCTACAGGCAAAAGAGAAGAGGAGGGGGAGGGGGAGGTACAACAGATACGGAAGTGACCTCAGAGGAAGAGAACGTGACCTAAGAGCCTGGGGTCTTTTTTTGCTGACTCGCCGGCAATCCACAGGCAGGGATAGATGGTTCTAGGTGATCACGGGTTTCAGTCAGGTGATTTCTGGTGAGGCTCTGTGGGGAAGGGGACTTAACAATAAGACTCTCACAGACTTTCTTGCCCCAGCTGGTTCCAAAGTAGGATCCTCAGATCTCAGCCTCCTGAGTAGCTAGGATTACAGGCATGAGTCACGGGTCCCCAGCTCAATTTATTCTGCTGATCTGACCATTGAGTTTTCTCAGTCTTTCTGGAACTTCTATCTCCTTGGTGTGGAAGAAAGATGGGTCCAATCTCATTCTGAATACTTTGGCCCTGGGATTTCTGCATGCGTGGAGAATGAGTTTGAATGTGATCAGCATGCAAGCTAGTAACTGAGGAAAAGGTGAGGTAACAGGATAGAATGAGTGACTAGAATGAAGGTATGGGAAGAGTAGCCTCAGTGGGAGAAACAGAGCAAAATTTTACCCATTGTAACTGGAGCAGTAAATGTTCAAAGGCTTCTCAACTTCCTCCTTCCTAGTTCACGGATCCTGCCTCAGTAGGTCTAGCGTAAGAATTGCAGGGTAGGGGTTCTGAACTGTTTCTGTGTCTCTTCTCAGAAATAATTAGGTACATAAGTACAAACTACATACACACTTCCTTCTTTCCGATCACTTATTCCATTTGTCATTTGTCCTTCTGTTTCCCTTTTGATGGCTTTTTTCAAGGTAGCTTTAATTGTAAAAGTTTCTCTTGAATGTATTAATATTTTATTTAATGACTTCTGGGTTTTGTGTTATATTGGGTTTTAATTTAATGACTTCTGGATTTTGTGATATACTGGATTTTATGTCTTCTTCATGCTGAGCTTGTGAAACATTACCCAGTAGATACTTCTAGTACATTCAGGGATTATTTTTAAAATTTAAACTTGGATTTATATAGAAATTATTCTCATGTAAGATATAGAACTTTCTGGTCATGGATGGCTCATGGACATAATCCTCACTACTTAGACAGCTGAGATCTAAAGATCCCAGTTTTGAAGCCAACCTAGGCAGGAAAATCCACACTACTCCCCATCCAAAAAGAAAAAAATCAGAAGTGAAGCTCAAGAGGCAGAGGGTCAGCCTTAAGCAAAAACACTAAAAGACAGAAAGACAGACCCTGAGTTCAAGCCCTGGTACTGCACAAAAACAAAAAAACATAAGGAAATTTGATTGCAACTTTTTCCCCTGGGAGAATATTTGTCATAGTACCTGACATATTGAAGAGTATTAAAATAATAAGCATCATTTCCCAATATTGTATTTGTTGTCTGAGTGTTTGCTGGTATTGAGGCTTGAACTCAAGGCTTCGTGTTTGTGCTCAGCTTTTTCTGTTCAAGGCTAGCATTCTACCACTTGATGCATACCTCTACTTCCATGTTTCTGCTGGTTAATTGGATATAAGAGTCTCAGATTTGTCTACCTAGGCTAATTTCCGACTGAGATCCTTATATCTCAGCCTCCTGAGTAGCCTATAAGTGTGAGTCATTGATGACTGCCTGTGGGCGTGGGGGAGGGTTGGTCTTGCTAAAAAGTGCTTTTCCACTTGAGCCATGACCCTAGTTTTTTTGCTTTTAGGTGGAGTCTCTAGCTAACTTTGACTGGGCTGACACTGGTATTACAGGCATGAGCAACCATGCCAGCTTAAGAGTGCTGTACTGTTTAACATCCAATATTTTGTCAATTAGTTTCTACTTTTTATAGCAAACATTAAAGAACATAGTTCTGACAGCCAATGATAACTGTCTTCATAGCTGATCCTGAAAGCAGGCCTACAGACGGATCTGCAGAGGCAGAGATGTCCTGGCAGCCAAGCAGTTTGTCTTATCCCTGGATACCTTGTCAGCCTCCAGCCAGGACCCAGGTCCTGTCCTTTAGATCACTGTCACCCTTGGTGCATCGCCAGTGCAACCCACCGACACATCATCTGTTCTGCCTGCTCCAGGGGCAGACAGACAGGGAAACAGAAAGGAGGCCAAAAGTCCCACATGGGCCAGGTGCTGGTGGCTTACGTCTGCAATCTTAGTTACTCAGAAGCCTGAGATCTGAGGATCCCAGTTCAAAGCCAGCCTAGCCAGAGAAGTCCTCGAGACTCTTACCTCCAATTAACTACCCAATTGACTACTGAGAAGCCAAAAGTAGAACAGAAGCTCAAGTGGTAGAGCACTAGCCTTGAGCTAAAAAAAAAAAAACAAACTCAGAGGGACAATACCAAGGGACAAGGCTCTGAGTTCAAGCCCCAGGAGTGGTGGCGCATGCACACACACACACACACACACACACACACACACACACTCATACACATATACACACACACACACACATACACAAAACCTCCACATGGACTGTTCCTCTCTGCTTGATTCACTGTAAGGATATTATAAACATTTTTTTCAAGATTATTTGGAGAGCCTTCACAAGAAAACATACTATATATTTCATTATCAATATATTCATACATTTATCACTATTACTAATGACTAGGATTAAAAAATCTATATTGAATTCTTCCTATTCCTATGTACTGAGTATTCACTAAATTTTCTCCATATTACCTAATTTAATGATCCCAACAACCCTGTAATGCAAATACTAGTTCTATTTTGTGTTTTAAATAAGCCAACTGAGGTGCAGATATAACAGACCAGTCTTGTGGCCAGCAAGTAGAAGAATCAAATCTGCCTAAGTCTGTGCTAAGCAGATGCAGAATGGGACAAGAATCAGACAAATGATAGCTTTGGCCCTCCAGGAAGTTAACACTTAGGAGAACACAGAAGATATAAAGCAAATTAGAAGCCAGATGGAGCAGCAGGAGCTAAGTACTGAAATAAATATAATTAGACAAAGAAAATTAGTGTGCACTGAACCAGTTAAAGAACTTCTAGCCAGGTATTGTGGCTCACATCTAGAATCACAGTACTTAGGAGCCTGAGGTGGGCGGATAGCAAATTCAAGGCTACTCTGGGCTCAATAGCAAACCTTTTCTGAAGAATTAAATGGATTGCAGAGCTGCGATCTATTCAGTTCTGCCACACTTCACTGGACTTCCCAGGTCTTCCAAACACAAAAACTGCATCTGGGAGGAAGGGGGCGGGGGGGGGGAGGAAAGGGCTTGTTAAACTAAGCTGGAATGAGATGCTAATCCTGCCTCTTAGAATTCATAGTCTACCTAGATACTCATGATCTGAGGATCATGGTTTGAAGACAGCCTGGGCAGGAAAGTCCATGGGACTCTTAGCTATAATTAACCACCACACCCCAACCCTCCCCAACAAGAGCAACAACAACAACAAATACAACTTGTAAGTGGAGCTATGGCTCAACTGTGAGAGCACTAGCTTTGAATGAAAAGCTAAAGGATATTACTCAGGCTCTGAGTTCAAGCCCTAGTACTGGTGTACACACGTATTCATGCATGCGCGCTTTCACACACACGGAATTCATAATCTACCATCATAAATGGTGACAAGTGTCACAGAAGAAGCAAGAAATCTACCTGCAGATAATATTAATGACCAATTGGTGATTGGGTGAACTACATGAAATTACAAACGTTTGACTATCTCTAGCATGTATAAACAGCAGTTACATGTAGTCCTACCTAAAAGATTTAAATCAGGTTAGTTTGATTTAAGTTGTTGTAAGGAGGAGCGAAGGTAAAAATGGCAGAAGTCTGGAAAGAGGCAAGCCAAGAAGGATGCAGGGCATGCCTGCACAGCCAGCCTGCAGTAAACTTTCAGGCTTACAACCATAGCTGCAGCTTCAAGCAAGTAAACTCTGACACCTCTCTGTTCACTATGTGGGGAGCGGAGGGGGGGGGGGGGGGAGGGGGGGAGTATGTGAGAGAATGTCTTTCCTTCCTATTTCCTTCTAACACCTCTACTTTAACAACCACCAACATATTTATTTTCTCTTTTTCAATGAAAACAAATGAAAAAGGAAGAATATTATGTTTATAAAGAAGGAGGAAGGGAGGGAGAATGGAAGGAAGGGAGGGAGGGATGAATTAGAAAAGAACTGGTAAGAGAAGAAATCAAATTAACCAGCAAGTTTTCTCTATTAAGGTGTGTGTGCGTGTGTGTGTGTGTGTGTGTGTGTGTGTGTGTGTGTATGTATGTGGGGGGGGCTGGCACACCCACATGTGTGTACCAATACCAGAGTTTGAACTCGGGGCACTGAACTCTCACTTGACGTTTTCACTCAAGGCTGGCGTTAAGTTGGGCCAAGCCTCCACTTCCAGGTTTTTGTTGGTTAACTGGAGGTAAGAGTCTCATGGACTTTTCTGCCCAGGTTGGTTTTGAACTGAGATCCTCAGATCTCAGCCCCCTAAGTATCTAGGATTATAGCTATCTGTACCCTTGCTCCTATTAGGATTCTTCCTAACAGCTTCTTTCTGGTCTCTGAATAAGAGAACTCCCACTTTTTAAAAATTCTATCTATGTATTTAAGAAACTATAGCTTTTATATGATACTCCTTGTGTAATGACTTTTAGAGAAGGAAATTGTTTTTATATTTGGATAGGGCTTAATTGAAAGAATATAAGTATAAAACCCAAGATAGAATCCTTACTAAAGACTAAAAGAAAGTAGAAAGCTTCCAGGCCTATTACTGCAGTACAAGGCAAAGTATATTACCTAAGGGGGTATGTCACCAAGCTCCACCAATACAATTCCTTGATCTAATTTTACTAATAGTCATTTTGTCAGAGCTGCTCCCAGTTAAATGCAAGAGAAAACCCCTACACTCATGTAGGCTACACCACACATCTTCAGTTCTGTAAAGGCATTTTTGCAGATTGCTTAAGGAAGGATTTTGAATTGATTGTCTAAGATAAGACACAGCAAGAACCTAAAATGGAAATATATAATTCCGACTCAATGTTTTTAGAGAGGTTGAGCCATTTCAAAGCATGGAGTAGCAACATTGGATGACACATGAAAATGGCAAAAGAAGCCAGGTACTGGTAGCTCACACTTGTAATCCTAACTACTCAGGAGGCTGAGATCTGAAGACAGTAGTTTGAAGCCACCCCTCCCCTACACACACATTAGACAAATCTGAGAGTCTCTTATCTCCAATTAACTAGCAAAAATCCAGAAGTGAATGTGTGGCTAAGTGGTAGAACACCAACCTTGAGCTGAAACAACTAAGCAAGAGTATGAGGCCCTGAGTTCAAGCCCTACTCAAAACAAAAACCAAAAGAGAAAGAATACAAAAAAGGGCCAGGCACCAGTGGCTCACGCCTGTAATCCTAGCTACTCAGGAGGCTGAGATCTGAGGATCACGGTTCAAAGCCAGCCCAGGCAGGAAAGTCCATGAGACTCTTATCTCCAACAAACCACTAGAAAATCGGAAGTGGCGCTGTGGCTCAAGTGGTAGAGAGCTCGCCTTGAGCTGAAGAGCTCAGGAACAGTGCCCAAGTCTAGAGTTCAAGCCCCATGACCAACCACAAAAAAAAAAAGGAAGGAAGGAAGGAAGAGGAGAAGGAGAAGGAGGAGGAGGAGGTGGAAGAAGAAGAAGAAGAAGTTTTTCTTCTACCTCTCCCTGCTGTGACCATCCAGACAGAGCACTAATCATTTTCCCCTAAAATACATACATGTCATGAACATTTCATTAATAGAAGCATCTCCAGCGTCCCACCTGCCTGGTCACAGTCATGTCTTCCTATCAAAGTCAGTCCTCAAACATACCTGAGTGCAGCTCTGAGCCAGGTCACTCCTGCCTTTATTTGGAACTAGGGCTGAGGGACGTATTTCCTCTTTCTCCTTGTAGTCAGTCTGACTCTACCTATCTCTTTTCCTCCTAGTCCTTGAAGACTCAGTCAAGCACAATACCTTACGGCATAGAAGAGAAAATCTGTGTTTACAAACTCTTAAGAAACGAGTGATGAACTTGAGGATCTGGCCACTTAGGGTATCATATGGTGAGGATAAACAGTCACAAACATGCTTAAAATGATTCAGGGTTTAGATGTTTCAGAGAAAATGAGTGATGAGACACCATGGTGCATGCATTTGACTGAGTCCTGGATTTCACATTGGAAGACAGGGACTCTGATCCCGCTCAGCCACCAAATAGATATAATACCGGAATAGGATTAGATTTATAGTTCTCAGTCTTTCTTACCCCAGTTATACAAGACTCATCCCCTGGGCAGTCCCACGATCATGCCAGATTTTGAGATACTTTTAGGGATGGAGCTGTGTTTTTCGACCTTCTCTCTATATATAATTTTTAAATCCATACCCTCCTTTGAAGCATAAAGAAAGATGATCTGAGACCTCTTTAGTTTTAATTTGGCTTGATTGTAGACAGAAAAGGGAAATTTTGTGACTGTTTGTGTCTGTATCTTGGTTGTGTCCAGCTGGCCTCCCGAAGGATTCAAATATTTGTTGAACAGAATTGAATTGGGGTGGCTTAAATGGCAATCCCTCCTTTTCTCTTTCTTCTTCTCAGCCTTTTGTGTCCCTTCTCTTCCCATCCCTTCCATATCCCAAGAAGGGCTTGGGCAGCGGGTCAGGTACAATTTGGCATAGAACCTAAACTCCTAACTTCAACCCATGTCTTTGTGAAGTGCATCCAAGCTAGAAGATCTGAGCTGAGCTGAGTGACAGAACCAAAAGTCAGTTTTCCTTTCTCCCTCCAGCAAGCAGCACACAAGAATGTGCTGCAGAGGGTCAACGCCAGATAGACTTACCCTGAACACACTGGAGTCTTTTTGTTTCCATCCTCCCTATATTTTGGAAGCTCCAGTGGGAATGCAGCCTGAATTTAAACACTCAGGGCCATGCCCATTAACAGTGAGCACTTTTGTAGATTCATGCAGCCTCCCCTGCTTTTCCTCTCCCATGGCCTTGAATGATCTGTTGTGTGTGGACAATTTGCTTGTTGTACTCGGGAGAGCAGGCTGAGCCTGGCTCTCCCATTGTCTCTTATGTGGGCAAACAAAAGCAGTCTTCTTAATCCACAGCACCACGCTGATAAAAGATTGATTAAAGCCTCTTTTGTGATGAAATTTAATAGGTCTGGGTGGGGCATTATATTTGATTAACCCCAACCAGTCATTACAGGGCATTTTATATACAGGATAACTATGGTCAGCCCCTCTCAGTGGGTGGAGCCTGTCTTTGAACTCCCAGAACATAGGCAAAGCTGGAGAGTTACAAATGGAAATTTATTTCTAGGGCTTTCACTTTTCCCTTTCAGGCTCCTTACTTCACCCACTCTGTAGATAGTCCTTTTCTCCCAGGCACCCTGGGTCTCCAAGTTAGTAGGCTCTTTCTGACAGGCAGGAAGACATCTGATAATTCACACCCAGGGAGTGGATGACTCAGTTGTGAATCTGTATGTATCATTCATATTCTCTCTCTGTTTCTTCTCTCTCTTTCTCTCATGCAAAGGTTTGAACTCACAGACTTACACTCTTCCGTAGCTTTTGTACTCAAGGCTGGCATTCTACCACTTGAGCCACACGCCCCACTTTTTGGCAAAGTAAGAGTCACATGAACGTTCCTGTCCAGGCTGGTTTTGATTCAAGATCTTCAGATCACAGCCTCCTGAGTAGTTAGGATTACAGACAGGCCTGAGCCACCAGTGCCTGGCTTATATGTTTTCTTTTTCACCAATTTATAATTTACTTACCCATCGAGATCCACACTTGTGGTAGTTCACACTTGTAATTCCAACTCTCAGGAGGCTGAGACAAGAAAATCTAAGTGAAAGGTCAGCCTGAGCTGACCTTATCTAAAAACAAACAAGCAAACTAACTAAAACAGTATTAGGAAGCATGTTCAGATGTTCATGTCCTTCTCACAGAAGCTCTGACTCAAATGGCCAACATCAGGCCTTTTGAATTTGAATTTTTTAAAATCCTCAACAAGTGCTTATATATACAGCCAAGACTGAATAAAAGTCATGTATGTGTTGAAAGCTCTGGTCCTAAAGACAGCATTTGAACACATTTCTGATGCAATGTCATTGTTGAACTGAACATACAACATTTGGGTTTTTAGTTTGGTCCTCAAATATGAACAAAGCTATGACATTTCACAAAGTTTTTTTTACGAGGCTGAGAGATCTAGAAATAGAGAAGGCAAGATGAAATCCATTTTATGCAATTATGAAACTCAATTCTTCAAGACTCCTTCCTTTCTTTTTTTTCTTCCTTCCTTTCTTTTTTTGAGACAAGTTCTCACTGTATAGCCAGGCAGACTCAAACTCTCCATCCTGCTGCCTCGGCCTGTGGAGTGCTTGGGTTAAGGCATGGCTTACCACATCCAGTTCTTTTTTTTCCCTTAAATAAGAAGGGACACTGGATTTGTAAAAAAAAAAAAAATTGATTGGGAAGAACACATATTTACCTAGGTAACTGGTTCAAGATAGTTCCTATTGCATGTGAAAATGAAAATAAGATATTTTCAGAAAATGTAACTATTTTCTTTCATATCCAAAAATAACCACCAGACTAGAAGTGTAGCTCAGTGGTACTCAGTTGCTTAGCATGTATGAGATCATGATTTCTAATCCTATAACAGATTTTTTTAAAAAAGCTAAAGCAAAACAAAACAAAATGGAGTAACAACTATTTAAGAAGAGAGAGATCCTGAAAGAATTACACTTACCCAGTGGGAATTTTTTCCACATCTTCAATGTGGAAAAACCAAGAAGAAATGAAATTTATTAGGCTCAGAACTAAAAAGTAGAACCCACAATGTAGGATACACCTGGGACTAAAGCTTAGATACGAGGCTCTCCTCTTAAAGGTCTGATTCAGTTGGCCTATGATGAGGATGAGAATTGGGGGAAGTAAATGCCAGAGGTCAAAGCATACTTCTGAGTAGGGAAGAAGCCCATCTTAGTGGGTAGCTCACCATGACTGAAAGGCAGGGACCAGAGATGGGGCCCCCAGAGCCCAGGGACTGTCCAGCACTGAAGAGCATGGATCAAAGCAATGGCACCAATGAGCTCAGCTAAGTATAGCCAGGGGAGTTCTGAGATGGCTGATGTCTTGGAACAAGGTAGAAGTGTCACCGTTGAAGTTGTCACCTTGAGAGAGGACCTGGGTTTCCAAGAATCAGAGAGGTTCTGGGATGGAGAACATCAGAGGATTGGTTGGGTCACCAAAAACTCAGGGTAGCAAATGAAAGGTCCATTTTTTAGGATTCGATTCTATATCTTTAAAAGGGCTCTACATTTTCATGTGTCACATACACACTCTAGATTTGAGGAAGATGTAGTTTTTAATATCTAGCTATAAAAAAATTCAGGCTATCAAGTCACTCAGGTCATCTTACCCTTTAGAGCTGCACAAGATTGACTTCCTCAATTGGTTTAAAGTTCAATGTTTTCCTCAATTTATTTTCTGGGAAAGTCCCAAGTTCATAGCTAGTTTTAGTTCACATTTCCTGATTTTGTTAAATTGATTGTTGGGGGATCATTTTGCCACTCTGTTCGTGCTGCTTCTACTACTATAGAGTCCCAGACTTGGGATCAGCCCCTGTTTGATTTCTACCTCCCACCACAGAGTCACATTGTAACCTATAGGAAAAATATGCTCCTCCTGTTTTTTTTTTTTTTTTACACTCTATGGTCAGTTTTATTTTTTTAAATGGGACAATACAAGAGAAACTTTAGTAAGACCTTATGCAAAAAACAAACTCTTACTAGGCTTTCTAGACGACACATTCTTTACTAATCCAGTTCATTGTTCAATCTCTTCTTTCTCTGCTCTGCTTTCTAACAATCAAATGTACATTACATTTTCATGCTTTCAGGGTTAGATACTCTTCCACCACAAGAGACATAAAAGGAGAGAGGCCCCTGCTCTTTCAGGGAAGAGCAGACTCTATTCTGGCCCCATGATTGTGTCCCTGCCTGTCTGCTGAGGAGTGCAGTAGGACAAGGAACATGCCTCATATATGCCTTCCACTCCACTTTCTAGAACTTACAGTAAATATCTTAGAGCTTGTGACCATATGGTCTGTACTGCAGCTACTTAATTCTGCCACTGCCCTGTGAACATAGCCCTAGACAATGTAAAAATAAATGGCCATACCTGTTTCAATAAAACTTTATTTCTCAGAACGGGAAGCAAGCATGATTTGAATCATGGACTGTTGCTTGGCAGACTCCTCTTCTAGATGACCCTTCAGATTACCTAGGACCCAGAATTCCCTGCAAGAGTGTCTAATTTACCTTCTTTCCTCGATCCTTAGTGCTCAACCTGAGACCAGTCAGCCACTGGGCAGAAGCTTGTTCCGAGCTTGGCTGTGAAGGCTAAAATGTCTTCACAAGCTTACAGGAAGTTTCTTTCAGGTGGGATATATCTGGGGAAGGAAGAAAGGGAGGCCAGGCTGTGGACCCCAGCTCTTCCCCAGGGCTTTGAGCTCTATTTGAGACCTCTGAGGAATCCACAGGTTCCAAATTCATTAAGAAGAACATTTGTTATTAAGAGGAATATTTGTCACGAAAGGATCTACACATATTGGCATATAGGCTTCTTAGTTAGGTTTGTACTGCTGTGATGAAATACCTGAATGAAACGACTCAAAGGAAGAAAGATTTATTTTGTGTCATGGTTTCCTAGGGCCTGTGGTGAGGTAGAGCATCAGGATGACGTAGCAAAGAAGCCACTTCCTGCACGCCATCAGGAAGCAAAGAGAGCCAGAGAAGGTCAGGGGACAAGATACACCCTTCAAAGTCAAGCCCTCAGTGACCCACTTCCTCCTTCTAGGCCCTACTTCCTCCTCCCAATAATTCCAGTTAACCACCAGAAAATCGGAAGTGGCCCTGTGGACCAAGTGGGAGAGCCCTAGCCTTGAACTGAAGAGCTCGGACACTGCGCCCAGGCCCAGAGTTCAAGCGCCACAACTGGCAAAATAAATAAATAAAAAGAATGAAACTCCTAAGGTTTGCCCTTACCCTGAGAGTAAACACAATGAGAGAAAGGCATCTTGGGGATAAGGCGCTTCATGCCAGTGCCGATGCTGTTGGGCTACCGGGCTGAAAAGGGGACACTACAGCTGGTCAGGAGGGTTTTTCCCTGGTGCTTCTCCTGGCCATCTGTTCTGCTGGAGCCATCAGCTTCCCATTGGAAAGGTCGGAGTGGGTGTGTGGGGAAAGCCTAATGTGGGCTCCACATGCTGCATTCCACGCAGCTGCTCTTGGCTTGGTCACGCCTGGGTTTGCACCCAGGACCCTCAAAAGATCTGTGCATTATGGTAATTAGCCATCTGCTGCAGCCTTTCCCGGACTGGCTGATCACAAAAGGAAGCCGCGGAGCTCTCTGACAAGAGCAGAAGTGGAGATGGTGCCTCCGGCCCCTGGTGTCTTCTCTCCAGCCCCCCTTATAGACCCTACAAAGCCTTGAAGGAGATTGGCTCGATCCTTGTCACAACCTCTCATCTATTAGGATTCCAGGGAAAATGAGCAAAGCATCTCCCTACTGATGGCCTTGGCTGTCATCTGTTCAGACAGGAGCCGAGAAGAGGCTGAGAATCCACTCAGACAGTGGCAGGGCTTTATATTTCATTGGGAGACAGAAACACCATTTGTTTGAGAAGTGACTTTGGAGAAGGTATTAAGTGACTAGCAATAGCATGATTGGCAATTTTTATATTATCTGTTACCACTGTAACTCTAAAATTATAATTATATATCTAGATATATTAGTAGTAGCTGATGAGCTGTAGGTTCCTACATCTTAAAATGATTGATATAGTTACACATTTATGCAATGATATAAAACCTGTAAATCTTAATGGAAAAAATGTTGTCATGTGTAAACAATCTTCTAAGGATAAGACTTTCATTTAGTTATTTACTTAACCTGTTTATTTGTTTATTGGTCCTAAGGATTGAAACCAAGGCCTTGTTCATGCAGGTAAGTATTCTACCACAGATCCACATCTTCAGACCTGTGGCTTTCATTTTAAACTTGTTGGTGTATCAATAATAAGCTATAGAAAAGATTTAGGATTATATCTGCAATATCTGTACAATGTATAAAAGGTTTCTGAGCTTTACTATACTAACTATGTATACATACATACATATAGAACTACATTAGGAAGAGGAGCAGGAAGTAGCATGCACAACTCAGGACTTGATTACATGATTGAACTTTGGGGAGGATCATACTCACTTCAGAACATCTCTATCACCTTCTCAGGCAATCTCTAACCTGATTTCTATCAACACAGATTTGTTTTTCCTATGCTAGAATTACAATAAAAAAAAACTCAAATAATCTAGTTTCTTTGTGCTAGGCTTCTTTCCCTGAGCAGAATGTATCTGAGATCTATCATGGAGTGGTATGCGTAGTAGCTCAGATTTCCTTTTGTTTCTTAGTTGTATTTCAAGGACTTTTCCTGTTTTGAAAAGCTCATTCCGTAACCAGCTTTGTGTTTATCAATTGTTCAGGTAATAGCTCTATATGTGGCTCATGTAGTTTTCTTTTTTCATTGACTTTTGCCTTAGATCACCTATGAAACTTTTCAGTTTGCTTTGTGATGGATTTTCCTCATATTTGCATTATATCCTCAAATATGTATATATATATATATATAGCGTGAAAAACTGATTATTTAAAAAAGTGGTAGATGGGGCCGGGAAGATGGCTCAGTGGTAGAGCGCTTGCCTTGCATGCATGAGGCCCTGGGTTCGATTCCTCAGCACCACATAAGCAAAAAGAAAAAAGCCGGAAATGGCGCTGTGGCTCAAGTGGTAAAGCACTAGCCTTGAGCTGAAGAGCTGAGGGACAGCGCCCAGGCCCAGAGTTCAGGCCCCATGACCGGACCAAAAAAAAAAAAAAAGTGGTAGAGTGTTAGCTTTGAGAGAAAACCCAGTTCCTGAGTTCAATCCCTAGTACACACACACACACACACACACACAGAAAGTGGGGAAGGGGGAGCTTGACCAAAGAAAGATGATGTGATTAGACATTACTAGAATAGAATAAAAGAATATTTGAAATAGAGTGCTAGTCTTGGTGTTTGAACACAGGGCTGTGTGCTATTCCTGAGTTTTTATGCTCAAAGCTAGCACTCTACCACTTCAGCCCCAGCTCAACTTCCAGCTTTTTGTTGGTTAATTATAGATAAGATCTCAGGGATTTTCCTGCCTGTTTCTGGCTTCAAATCACAATTCTCAGATCTCAGTCTCCTGAATAGCTAGGATTGCAGGCAGGAGACACCAGCACCAAGCCTAGAGACTAATTTTTTTTTTTCGGGGGGGGGGAGTTGGGTCATGGGCCTGGACTCTGGGCTTGGGTGCTGTCTCTCAGCTCTTCAGCTCAAGGCTAGCACTCTACCACTTGAGCCACAGCCCCACTTCCGGCATTTTTTCTTTTTGCTTATGTGGTGCTGGGGAATCGAACCCAGGGCCTCATGCATGCAAGGCAAGCACTCTACCACTGAGCCACCTTCCCAGCCCCCTTTATATTCTTATAAGGGATGAAGGCATAGATTCTTTCTTCAGAAACTATTTCCAGCTAAACATTAGCCCTACAACACTTCCTCCTTGTTGTCTTTTAGAGGTGATGGCTCAGATTTTGATGATAGAAGAGAACTATGTTATGACCTGAGCTAGTAGGCCTGATTGTTAATGATACTTATCTTGTAGAATTTGCCAGAAGCCTTGGTCTACCATCAGCCGGGGAAACTTCTGAAGCCTAGCAGTTGAATTTGTTGTGGATTGCCCTTGTGGTTCCTATCCATGGTAAGAAGAGGTTCCCTTAGAGATTAATCCCCCATACCTACTGCTTTGGGTATACTTACATATCCTCCAGATGTTTTCTAAATCAAGAGCCCAAGCCATCCTCCTGTGGCACACAACGGGTTGTGTGGGTTACCTTGGGAGAATACTCTGTCACTGGAGGTTCTCAGAAAGTGAGAAACCATACCTAGCGTTGAGGCTTCTTAAATGAAGAAAAGGATTTTGATATGTCACAAATGGAAGGTAGAAAAAGATTTTAGTAAGGAAAGAGGGGAGACGTGTGTTTATACAAAGCACTTAGAGTATGGGTATGAAAGATGTGCTGACCTTAAGTTTTTATTGGGGGGTCTTTGGACCTGGTGATCATCCATCCTAGAAAGCAGGTTATCATGTCATTAACTCTCTCCACATTTCATGTTGGGGACTTTTGGGCCTTGAATGGTGAGATTTTTCTATGAACTATGGGAGCTGCAGGCCAGCAAAGCATTGCTGTATGTCACAAATCATTCTGTTAACATCAGCAGTCCAGAATGTAAATCCTACTCAACATCCAAGCCATTTCTCTCAGCCATCAGGCTTCTCAACTGCCTCAGTTTGATCTCATGAAGAAGTCACACTGCTTTTGAGAGTGTACTCTTACCCTATAATAAAACTTCTTCCTGATTGCTTACTTTGTCTCATCTCTGTATTCTTTGGCTGATAGTGACAAGAACCAGGAAACATTAGATAGAAGACTCAGTCTGGACTCTCTCTTTCTCTTTCTCTCTCTCTCTCTCTCATTTCATCTCTCCTTGCTCAATAAAATCAAGCTGCTAAGAACTTATAAGTTTCTCCAAGGTCTTCAGCATTTCAAAATAGTTTTACCTCTATCCTCCCTTCAGTAGAGCATGTCTTATGATTTTTAACTATTTTTGATTGAGAAAAAGTTAAATCTGACTTTACTAAGTCTTGTATAGTGTTTTTTTTTCTCCAGAAAAATACCATTATCAAAAGGATCCATTTGCTTTTGCTGTTTTGGCTATGCCTCTATAGAAGGATGCCTATCTACAACTGCTTCCCCTTAGGAAAATTCTCACCTGGTTCTGTTCATACTTTAGTCAAGGGCTATACAAACACAACCACACAGATGTCCTTGTCATTCACTCCGGGGTGAGGATTGCTGGGTGCTGGTAACATATCACAGCTGATAGAATTGGAGCTTGGTACTAAAAGCAGAGCCTGATACTTAGACTTCATGACAGTCTGTCTCTTCGGTACTCCTTTGCATCTCTTGAGGGTCCCCTCTACCTCCTGTCCACTCCTCGATCTGTGGGAGCAGAACCCCTTCATTTAAAACTGATACCCCAATTGTTGTTTCTTCCCCTTGACCCACAGCAATTACGCTGTGGTTCTGTTTCAAGAGGGAAAGTTATCCCTTGAGAAAGTAAACCAGAGAGAAATTATCAGAGATAAAGATTGATCCAGTCACATGGGAAATGATTTCTTTTACTTTATTGTATTTTTTTTCTTTTAAAAAAGAAGGAGTAAGAGCTCAAGAAAGATAGCGAGAAAGACATTTTATGCTTCAAACTGAACAGATGGGTCCCGAGAGCTGGTTCTTGGTTTATATATTTTTTAGCTATGTAGCCACAAGTAAGTCACTAATATTTACATGATTCCTCATCAGTAAAATGAAATTTTACTTTTATTGTATTGTATTTGCCCTGCAGAGTTCTTATGAGAACTAAAAAAAAACTATTATAAAATACTTAGAACAGTAAGAAACCCATAGCTCATGCCTGTAATCCTAGCTACTAAGGGGACTGAGACCTAAGGATCATGGTTCAAAGCCAATCTGGGCAAGAAAGTCTGTGAAACTCTGATCATCAATTAGCTACCAAAAAGCTGGCAGTAGCATTGTGGCTCAAGGGGTAGAGCATTAGCCTTGAGCACCAAAGCTCAAGGACAGTGCCCAAGGCCCTGAGTTCAAGTCCCAGGACCAACACACACACACACACACACACACACACAAAATGCTTATACCAGTGCTGGGGGAAGGCAAATCTTCAATAAGTCTTTATTGATATTTTTAATAAGTCTTTATTATTGACATTATCATTATGAGCATCATTATTAGCAATATGTTGGCCTAAATTGGTCAGGAAAGCCCAGATACCGGGTTATGACTTATTCAGAAAATGTCAGGTGCCTGTAAACTGCATTATCCACAGTAAACCACCAGAGGAAGCCAGTTTCAAGAGATGGGCCCTGATGAGTCCAAGAAACTAAAAACATTAACTAAGGCCTACTTTGCATTTTCCTTCATTCTCTTAACAAATTCATGAAATGAATGGTCAACAGGCATCATCTTACTTCAGATGATGTGTGAAACTTGAACAACCTTAAAACCTAGACCAATACTAAATGCCTAATACATCTGCTTCAACTTCTGAGAACTTTGAGTTTCATCCCTTTATTTCATCGATACTTCCTCACTGCATAAAAAAAAAAAATGCAGCAATAAACCTTTCCCAGTCTCAGACTTCCCTGGACTTCACGATCACATTTTCCTAAAGAGAGAAGTAGATCTTTCCTGTTCCACAATGGTTAGCACCAGATAAAAACCTGTGTTCATTGCCCATGCTCCTGAGAACAAAAACATCCAGAGGCCAGGGTTTTCCTTTTTCATAATTTTCCTAGACCCAAGTAGTTGAGGGTGGTAGATTGTCTTCTCTTTCTTCTCGTGAAGACTATCTCCTTTAAATACCACCTCCCCAAACACCCAATGCCTGTCTCACTCCCCAGGATCCTGAGCCCAATTTCCATTCATTAACATATTAATTTGCTTAGTTTACTTGAGAAGAAGCCACTGGGAATAAAAGAGGGAGAAAAATATCTTATGCCCATGGGAGTGTTAACTGCTGCTGCCCACAACCCCAGGCCCTTATACTGTTAGTGTTTGCAGTAAAGTGTAAAAGGGCAAATCCTGTAGAAGTTTCTTGTGCTTTCTTTGTTTGCTCAAACAAAAATCCTTCAAGTTAACCAGTGTTTCAGCAGTGCTGAAGCTTGAACTCAGGACCTTGTGCTGGCTTGGCAAGCATTCTGCTATTTGAGCCACACCTCCAGTATGATCGGTGCTTTGAAAAAACAATGGAAAAAAGAGTAAGAGTTGTGAAAACAAAGAAGGCTTGACTTATTTTATTGTAGTGAGAAGGAAAGCTATACAAGTCTGAGTGAGGGAGAAGTCTGGCTGTCTTATCACATTCAAGAAGGGGTGAAAAGCTTTGAAGAATCAAAGTTGTATGTGACACAGACTTCAAAAATGAAAAGCTAGAGATCCAGAGAAACTATGTTAATGCTTGTATTCAATGAAGAACAAGCAATTGTGTAGAAGTGTAAATGAGTCCTGTTTGAGACAACTCTGAGATTGGATTGTTTTATTAATATCTTATCCAACCACCCATAGCAACTGTCTTTGCATCTTTAGACCTTTGTCTGCTCTTACCTCCAGCAAAGCCCCTTAGAATCTCATAACTACTTTAACCTCCTTTCTTAGTCATTCTGTAATATGTATATGTGATATATACACATATACATGTGTACATTTATACATGTATGCATATATTTAATATAATGTATGATCTGAGAGTTAATATTAGTAATTAAAATTGGAAGCTAGGTACCAGTAGCTCATACCTGTCATCCTAGCTACTGAGGAGGCTGTGATCTAAGGACTGCAGTTTAAAGCCAGCTTGGACATTAATGTCCACAAGTCTCTTATCTCCAGTTAGCAATCAGAAAGCTGGAAGTAGAGCTGTGGCTCATGTTAGAATGCTGGCTATGAGCACAAAAGTTCACGTACAGTGCCCTGGTCCTGAGTTCAAGACTCACAACCAGGAAAAAAGAAGAAGAAGAAGAAAGAAAAGAAGAAAATTGGAACAAAAAGATCTGTAATTGCCAATGGTTTCCACTACCAACTCAAATCAGTAGTGCTTAGCTTATATAACTTGTGAATTAATTGTTGTTTAATGAATTCTGACATTGTGGAAAGACACAAACATGTCCATTTGGGATTCTGACATAGCTTGCTTATGTCATCACACAAAAACCTATACATGAATATTTATGTTCGTATTATTCAAAATAGTCAAAAAGTAGAAATAGCACAGCTGACTATAAGCTGATAAGTGGATACATAAAGTGTGATACAGTCATATAATGGAATATGAGAAAAGCCAGCAAGACCTGTCTGCATGGATTCTAGTCCATTCTAGTACAGGACCCCTTTGGAATGCGAGTGTTCAAGAAAGAAGGGAGAAAAATAAAATGAGAACCATTGCTCTCAATTGTATGGCTTGCTTTTGGGGACTCAGAAGTTCTAGTTTCTGTCTCGTTTAGTTCCAGGTCCTCAGAAAACCCAGATATCCTATCTTGGGACATCGTGTTCTGAACTTCTCAGTCTATCACAGTTCATCAGAAGTTATTAACAGACGAAACCTTTCTTTGCTGCAGATCAATTAAAGCAAATATTGTGACGTGGTTATTTTATTTGGGGGGGGAGGGGCTTGAACTCAGGCCCTGATACTCTCACTTGACTTTTTACCCATGACTGGTGTTCTTCCAACTTGAGCCATACCTCTATTCTAGCTTTTTTGCTAGTTAATTGGAGAAAGTCTCAGACTTTTCTGCTCAAGTTTGGCCTTAAATGGCAGTCCTCAGATCTCATCTTTCTGAAGTAACTAAGATTATACACATGAACTACAGTGCCCAGCTCAAATGGTTATTCTTAAGTACATTTAACTTTTCAGTATGTTTAACAGGTTCTTGACTTTTGACTTTAGGACATTCAACTTCAGTAAACCTACTTTTATCTCTTTCTCTCTTTTTTACAATATTAGAATTTGAACTCAAGGTCTCACACTTGCTAAGCAGGCTGTGTACCACTTAGCCGCACCTCTAGTCACTTTCTCAGAAACAGCTCTGCTTTTTTACCTAGCTGCCCTGGACATTAATCCTCCTATTTATGCTTTCCAGTAAGATAGCTGCTCAATCTGCCCATCTTTTTGTTGATTAAGATGGGAATCTGAATTTTCTTTTTTGCCTAAACTGCCTCATAGTGAGATCTTCCTAATTTCAATTTTGTGATCAGCTAGGATTACAGGCATGAGCTACTATACTCATTTCAATTTTGTGATCAGCTAGGATTACAGACATGAGGTACTATACTCAATTGCTTTTGAGACCTACTATGTGGAACCTCTCAGCTCCTATTGTACATTCTTCCCTAGTGGATGAATAAGAATTTGCATTTCTAAAAAGAAAAAAGCCAGAAGTGGCGCTGTGGCTCAAGTGGTAGAGCGCTAGCCTTGAGCTGAAGAGCTGAGGGACAGCGTCCAAGCCCAGAGTTCAGAACCCACGACTGGACCCCCCCCAAAAAAAAGAATTTGCATTTCTACAAGCACTGATAATCTACCCATGACCTTATTCTCACTGAATCTGCATTTTTGCTCATCCAGCCCTGTTTGCAATTATTTAATACTTCTTTTGCATTTTGCTCATATTTCATGAAAAATGTGCTCAATGAAAAAATAAAGGCAGCAAGAAAAAAGATACCAAATCCCCTATAATGGAGAAAGGATAGAAAATTTCAGGAATGAAACCAATGAATTTTAGCTTCTCAGAGCCTCACAGAATCAATCTAATGTTTACCCAACTTATGCCAGTATGTTGTATATTTTAGTAGAAAGAACAAGATTAAGGAACACATGTGAAGAAAGCAAGACATAATTTGAAGATTGTGTCTAGACAAAAACATATTATTAGCATCTTATCATTTTCTGGCTCTCTGTAAACAGTTACTTACAACATATAAGATGGTTTAAATTTCCACTCTGTAAATTGTATATATTTAGGCATGTCATAGGTGTAGGTAGAGGATTGTCTACAAAGAATCCTGCCTGCAGGATTTTGTAGGGCAAAGAAATCTTTGCTCTATTAGACCTCTTATTATTAACAATAATAATTTTAATTTTTTTGCAGTATTGAGATTTGGATTCAGGCATTCTGTCACTCAAGCCACAATTCCAGCTTTAAGAATCATTTTAACATCTGAAATTTTTTTTTCTGTTTTCTGTTTTCTTTTTGTAGTGTTGGGAATAGAACATAGGACCTCCCAAATGCTAGGCAAGCATTCTACCATTGAGCTATAACCCCCAACCCAGAAATCTCTGACAATAGAATAAGTGTACTTTTACTTTTTCTTCCTGAAATCCATTGAAGTCAAATATATTGCTACAAAAACAAAACAAAACAAAAAACTAGCCATAGCAGCAAAGAAAATGGGAGGGACCATTGCCCACAGTGGAGAGAGCTAAGAGAGCTAACAAAGAAAACTGCAAAGAAAGTCGGGTTGAAAGCAGGAACAGCTGTTAAGACAAGGACTCTTCCTGTCTTTTGTAAAATTCTTCATGAATTGAAAAGACTGCAAAGTGCCTTCAATGGCAATAGGGCAAGAAGTATGGGGAACTATTTCTTCAAGAATTAGATGAGGTCAAGAGATCAAAGGTTAGCTGTTGCATGGTTGGCAGAACAAAGGCTCATGTACACTGGTGCTGGCTGACCTTGAAGAAGGAGCACGGCCTGAAGGGAGTTGGGGGAGGTTGCTGCATGGTGTCCTAGGGACGTACCAGGCCCCCACACTTGGCAAAACGTTTCTGGAATAGAAACAGATGCCACTGAGCCTCCCAGAGCCCGTTTTTAGCTAATACTGCAGTCTCCAGTGATGACTGTAATTACCATGCACACCCACAGTGAGGCATGCCAGAATCTGATTTTTATTATTGAACAAAAATGAAGTGACAAGCTAGGTGTGGTGGGGCATGCCTGTAATCCAAGCACTGGGAGACTGAGGCAGCCTGGAGGACAAATTGAGACCCTGTCTTAAAAACAACAACAAAAAAAAAAACAGGGCTGGGAAGGTGGCTCAGTGGTAGAGCACTTGCCTTGCAAGCCTGGGGCCCTGGGTTCGATTCCTCAGCACCACATAAGCAAAAATAAAAAAGCCAGAAGTGGCGCTGTGGCTCAAGTGGTAGAGTGCTAGCCTTGAGCTGAAGAGCTGAGGGACAGCGCCCAGGCCTAGAGTTCAGGCCCCACAACTAGACCCCCCCCAAAAAAAATACAAAAGGGGGGTAATAGAAAAGACAGAAGGGGGAGGGAAGGAAGAAGGGAAGGAAGACAAATAGACATTGGTTTAACACAAGTCTTGTTATCATTTATGACTTCAAGGTTAAGAAGAGGAGTTGTAGAATTGTTGTTTATTCTGGCAAATCTCTAGGAGAGAATTTTTGTGGGTTTTTTTTGTTTGTTTGTTTGTTTTTGGCAAAATAAGAAGTGACAGTTTGCTCTACCTAGACCTAGATTGGCTTGCAAAACCCTGTAATAATTGCTTGGCTGGCTGAGGCGGGGTACCAATCAGAACTGTGGATGGCCCTTCCCCGAGTTCTCATAAATCAAATATATTCTGTCAATAAGATAGATACAAATTAACATTTGCAGCCACAGTGCCAACCCTACTCCTCCAGCCTCCAAGCTGCCAAGAGGCCTGTGAAGTGGAGCAAGTTCAGATGGGTGTGGCTCAAAGCCTTTCCTTTATCCCCTCCAAACCAAAGCAGCCTGCAGAGCAGGTGACCTATGTGATAAACAGGTTCTGCTTCTGCCTGAAAAAGTGATTTGAAAATCCACTGGGTTAGATGATGTCTATGCTTTCATACTGTATCTCTGGAACCTATGGGTGGCTGGGCCAACTTCAAAACTTGCAGGGCCAAATGCAAATCCAGGTCCTCTTGTTCTTGAAGCAGTAAAAAAAAAAGTACTGTTGAAAGAACTAAATTGTAAGAATTTATCCTTTCTTCTGTAGCCTTCCTTTTAGTTGACTGCAGTATTTTTCTTTGCTGTTTAATGTCATTTTAAATAAAAAGAAAGTGAAGTTTTAAGCTGTTAACATTTACCACTTGTCTTTATACAGTGCCAGTTTCAAATGCAAATCTAAAAGTATCTGAATCATATAGAATCACTAAAGCTATGTGACGTATGTCATAGCTTTTACATGCATATGTATTTTATCATTCATCAGAACAATGGGAAGTGCAAAAACAAACCCATGTTTTTATTTCACTGCTTGATATATATAAATTCTCCCAACCCTGATAATGAATAAGAGAGGACTGAAAGAGAAAGCCAGGTTCCAGTGGCTCATTCCTGTAGTCCTAGCTACTCAGGAGACAGATCTGAGGATGGCAAGCTTGGACAGGAAAGTCTGTGAAACTCTAATCTCCGATTAACCAGCAAAAGCCAGAAATGATAGAGCTCTGGCTCTAGTGTAGAACACCAGGTTTGAGCAGGAAAATGCTTAGTGAGGCCCTGGGTTCAAGACCCCACCTTACCCTCACACCCACACCAAAAAAATTTTTTTTTCAAACAGCCAACATTAAGCGCCAGTTTTGAGGCTATTCTGAGCACAGGTCACATGCTCTGAACCTGGTCCTGTGGGTGGAGGAGGGAGCATGAACACTGGACAGGCAATGACTTCAAAAAGTAAAGAGGCCTACAAAAATGGAACTCATGGGGCTGGGAAGGTGGCTCAGTGGTAGAGCGCTTGCTTTGTATGCCTGAGGCCCTGGGTTCGATTCCCCAGCACCACATAAGCAAAAAGAAAAAAGCCAGAAGTGGCGCGGTGGCTCAAGTGGTAGAGCGCTAGCCTTGAGCTGAAGAGCTGAGGGACAGCATCCAGGCCCAGAGTTCAGGTCCCACGACCAGACCTCCCCCCCCAAAAAAAGGAACTCATTACAGTTGATATTACTACTGCTCATTAATATCCAGTTCTCTTCTTTTTCTAGGTTTAGCCCATCCTGAGGAATGGAAAACATGACTTTGGATAATAAAATGTGAGTTATGTGATCTGTTTCTTCTGGACAGAAGCATTTAAGAGCTGGTGTGTAATGAGTTATAATATAATATAATAATATCCAGATGGTAGGGTTTTAGTGTTTGAATATCAAAAGATATTCAATATGACCCACCGGGTTGTGTGTCCAATGTGACTCTCAGTTTCCAGTGCTATTTTTGGAGGTGATAGAAAGTTTCGGAGGTGGGGCTTAGCTGGAGGAAGTAGTTCCCTGGGGGTGGGGCATGCCTTTGAAGGTTATACCTGGTCCCCCATCCTGTCCCTGTGTCTGCTTCCTGTCTACCATGAGGTGAGTAGCTCTGCCATCTCTTCCTACCACCAAAATATTTTACTTCATCCATGGAGCCAAGGAACTGAGTATTGAAACATCTGACAAGGTAAGCCTAACTTAATAATTCCTCCCTTAACAAAAAGTCAGACAAATATATGCAGTCCCCATGAAAGTGGGAGCAATGTGAAGAAGACAGGTCTCAGAGTAAACATTGAATGAGAGCAAGACACAAAACTTGGTTGCAAAGATCTATTGTATGAAATTAGTGCAGTATTGCTTTTATTCACAGAATATAGCACACAGGTACCCACCAAAGGACATAAAACTATAAAACATAGATTTTTTTTTAATCTGTAGCTTTTTGTTTAAGATGACTTTGTCTTTCTATTTTGAATGTGCTAGAGATTGAACTGAAGGCCTTGTGCTGCTAGGCAAGAACATTACTGCTCACTTTTTCTTGAAATAGTAGAAGCAACTTTGGTAAATTTGGTGGGAGCTTATTGAGTGTTATTGAGTGTTGAATCATCATGTGTATGATTCAACATCATGTGTATCATTCATATGTATTTTTCAAAGGGCAGAACATAAGGATACAGTTATAAAGCTTGAGCCTCATTTTCCTTTATATCCTAGGTTCTCCACCGATGTTTCAGGGTTACTTTTACATCTTAGGGCCTGTAATTCATGCCATTGAGCTAACCCACTTCCTTTTAGTAGGCCAAGTAAATAGAGCCAATACTAAGATTCTGCTGAGTCTTCTCTTGCCTCCCCCAGTACAAAGTGATCAGAAAAGGTAGTTGTCCCAAAAGACCTTGTTGACCAGGGTCTGAATAAGTGCACATACCGGAAATTCTACCAAATATATCACATGTATGGTGGTTATACAATTGCTACCAAATCCTTCCCTTTGTCTGGTTTCTGGAAGGAAACAGACTTTACCAATGGGAAGAACTAATTATAAGTAGGAACAAATATGGAAGCTTATTTTAAAAGCAGCCATAAAATCTGGCCTCAGAGCTAGATGGGAAAATTCCTCTGTGTGCAGAATTATTGCTCTGAGGAGAGGGAAAGCCAATGAGTGCAAAGGTCTGGGCAGCAAATTAACAATTCTCCTGGTTGGTCTTGATATTTGATGTCAGATAACTTTCAATGAACCAAGTCTCCAATTTCTTTCTCAGAGCAAATATAAAATCTGCCCTCTATAGACTTTAACAGATGGGGGGGAAAGATTATGAATTATATGAAGTGCTAACTCTGAAATCTACTTGTTTGGAGGATCAAAGAATTAGTAGTAAATCTAAAGTTTTGTAATACCTGGTCATTGCCATTTATAAAATTAAAGTTTTCCAGTGTGACTATCTTTGAGTGATCCTGAAGTTGCCCCTTTATGGGCAAATCTTTCTACTTTTACTAACGCATAAGTCTGAATAAGTACTCATGCAGTTGTAGTCGCTATGGTAACCTAGGTAACATAGCCTGTAGCCTTGCAGCCTCAATTCACGCATCCTTCTTGTCTCCATTGGCCTCACAGAGACTTTTCTGGTTTTGAGAAAAGAGCCCCATGAAGGAGGCTAGCAAGTAGTTAGTCCTAATGTTGAAGACAAGGTAAAAATCCAGAAAGTGATTGTTCTTTGCCAGATAATAATATGGGTCTATTAGAGTCATTGTCAAGTCCTTTGTTTGTGGTCGAGGATGTGATGATATTCTTTCCTATACTCTACAAAGAGACAGGAACAAAAAGAAAATGAGGAAAGGAGCTTTATAAAAACTATTTTAGCAATTTCTTAGGTCAGGGTACAACTGCTTCTTGGGTAAAAAAATAAAACTTCAGAGACTAGCCAAAAGCTGGGGCGATATACTGGACTTAGGGAGAGAACTACACCAACACTTCTGGAAGCAATAGGTTATATGATTTCTCTAGCAATAGATGAAGCGTGCAGGGAAAATCTGGGCCATTGATAGGTGTAATGGGGTGCAAATAGGAAGGTGTGACCTTCGTCTCAAGATAAGAAAACTTATACAAGAGGTGTGCTGTAGCAATGAAAAAGAAAAAAAATCTCATAGGCAATATGCTTGTGTTCAGAAACAATTACTTTGGCTGAGAAGTTACCCTACATTTATCCTTTGTTGTTGTTGTTGGTAGTGGTCATGGGGCTTGAACTCTGGGCCTGAGTGCTGTCCCTCAGCTCTTCAGCTCAAGGCTAGTGCTCTACCACTTGAGCCACAGCGCCTTTTCCTGTTTTCTGGTGGTTTATTGGAGATAAGAGTCTCACGGACTTTCCTGCCTGGGCTGGCTTCAAACCATGATCCTCAGATCTCAGCCTCCTGAGTAGCTAGGATTATAGGCGTGAGCCACCAGTGCCTGTTCTACACTTATCTTTGACATAAATTGCCTTTATGTTATTTCTATGTCAGGAAGTGAATTATTTTTAAAAGACCAAAGACAGTTGTCAGTTGTATTCTTTACAAACACTGGACACTGAGAATGCCTTTTGGGGTTGGGACACAGTGGTATAGCATATGCTTAGCTTTGAGTTGTGGCACTATTTAAAAAAAAAAAAAAAAAAGATGGGCCTGAAGAAAGAGCTTACTGGTAGTAAGCACAAACCCTGGCTTCAATCTCCAGTATCACCACACACACACACACACACACACACACATATACACACACACACACACACACACACACACCTGGTGGGAGGGGCCTCTTAATGTCATTACTCCCTCAGTAATCCTTTTTCCCCCCCCTTCCACATTTCCTAAAACTCTGATGCTGGGTAATTGGGGAGATCAGGACACCCCACTGTTCTGTGACTTGTCATTTTTTCCCATACAGACCACTTCTTGGCAGCAGCCATTCCCATGAGATCTGCATAGACTGGATTTTGCAGTCTCAGAGCGTGGTAATAGTTGATAGTACTCATTCATTACATAGTGAGGATACCTGAAGATGCCAATTTACCCCCAAGTTAGCAAAGCTATACTGTACTTCAATCACTAATGCTGGGTGTCTTCCAGTAGTCAACTGCTAAGCTTCCCAACCCTCATATGAAAACAAACAAAACGGAGTAAAGTTTAAAACCATCTCTGCTTGGCTCGAGCAAGGGCCTCATGGGTGACATTGCAGGGGCAGAAGAGTGTAGGAAAAGTTGATCATCGGGTTGGTATACAGTGAATGCAAACTAATTGAGAGGCAAAGGCAGGAGGATCTCAAGTTTGAGGTCAGCCCAGGCAAAAGTTAATTAGATCTTTTTTTTTTTTTTCCGTCAGTCGTAGGGCTTGAATTCTGGGCCTGGGCACTGTTCCTGAGCTCTTCTGCTCAAGGCTACTGCTCACAGCACTACCTCCAGCTTTTTCTGTTTATGTGGTGCTGAGGAATCGAACCCAGGGCCTTATGCATGCAAGGCAACCACTCTACCACTGAGCCACCTTCCCAGCTTTAATTAGATCTTAAATGAGAAACAAAATACAAAATGAAAGGATGGGGCAGGAAGGAGGGGATGGTTCAAGTAGAAGAGTACATGCTCAAGGCACTGGGTTCAATCCTCAAACAACAATAACAACAAAAGGTGTATGGAAGCTGGGCACCTGTGGTTCACACCTGTTATCCTATCTATTTGAGAGACTGAGATCAAAGCCAACCTA
>NW_012267253.1:8386565-8398218 GCF_000151885.1 Dipodomys ordii | reverse complement strand
TTTTTAGTCTTGCTTATCTTTCTTTGTTTTCCCCTGCTTAAATAATTTTTTGCTCTTATTGCAGATGCAATAAGATACTAATGTACATCCATGTATTCAGTAACTTTTCTAGATTGGTTTGCTGCTTATGATAATTTACCAGAATGTTCATTTAGATTTTCTATGGTAATACTGCCTACAAATGATTTCAGGCAATATTGAGGCTTAGGGAACAGCAGCCAGAATTCTGACTTCAGAGACATTGTGTTAATGGGTAGCTCTCTCAGAAGCACAGAAGCATTATTTTCATTACTTTAAACCTTATACTGTCTTATACGCTGCAGAATTAGTGAAAAGAGAAAAAGAAAAAGAAAAAGCTGCAGCTCTTTCCCTCAGGTATCAATGAACTAAGGTTAGTGAGCAGGCTACGCTTAAAAATCTCTGTCCCAGATAATAAATGATGTAAGAACAAGAATGACAAAATGTGCCAGGTGTCACATCAAAAGAGACCACTTATCCTGAGGTAAATCTTAGCCAAACCCCAACCTACTTTTTCACCATATTATCTATCTGCTGGTGGTAAGTAGTCACTGCACCTGTTACCAGATATACCCACACCCATATCTGGGCTGTGTAGTATTTTTTTTAAATCTTTCCTTCACTTTGCTTTATTAATAAACTGTCTTAGTCTATACTTGAATGTGTCCTTAAATTCTTTCCTGCAACATCAATAACTTGGTATTCAAGGGTCTTCTCCCTTTTGGATCCCTCACTGGAGCATTACAGGTCACTGATTCAGGAATACAGATGAAGTTGCATCATTAAAGTTAGTCCAACATCTGTATAAACCTGTCTTGGGACATGTGCTACTGGGGCTCTGAGCTGACATGATATTCTTGAAATCACCTTGCTAGCTGGAGAAATCAGACAGAGGAAAACATGCCAAAGGAACCCCACCTATTCCAGACTCCAGATGTTCAGATATATGAGCAAAGGAGACTTACCTTGATACCATGATAGCAGCCTAATGATACTATGAGTCAAAACCAACCTGTGAAGAATTGGTAGAGTTCAAGAGAAATAGTAATCACTTCGTGTTTTAAGCCAGTAAATTTGAGGAGACCTGATTACATAATAATAAAGAATGGGCAATGTGGAAAGACCCTGTGTAGTGAGAATGTGCCAGCTGTTGTACTCTTGAGATGTTTGGGTCTTCCCAGCCCACAACCAAGCATACAAGTAAAGCCTTTGAGATGCATTCAGCCTGAGCCACTGATTAAAACTCAGAGCTTGGTCTACCAGGTAGAACTACCCCTGAATTCCTGATCCACAAAACATGGACAGGATAATTATGAGTGCTACTGTGATAAGCCACTGGATTTTGAGCTGATTTGTTGTGCAGCAATAGAGTAGTTAAATTCAGAAAATGACTTTCTATCGCTATATTGCTCAGAGGTTTTACAAATTTACAAATGGATATTTAATTTTACCAACTTATTTTCCTCCATGTCTTGAGATAATCACATAATTTTTCTCCCTTAATGTGTTATCATGATGAAATATTACTAATTGATTTCCACTGTTAAGCCCGTCTTCCTTTGCTGGGGGACAGCCAACTTGCTTATGATGCATTGCCTTTTTAAGAGAGCATTTTGTACACATTTGATTATGATTAAAACAATACAATAATTACAATAAAACAACATGCTCACCAAGAATCATACAAACAAAGGAGAAGAACAGCATTTTCTCACTTAAAATTCTTAGGAAGCTGGGTGCTAGTGGCTCATGCCTGTAATCCTAACTATTAATAATGCTGAGATCTGAGGATCAAGGTGCAAAGCCAGTCCAGATAGGAAAATCCATGACATTCTTTTATTTTTTTTGTGGGGGGGTCCGGTCATGGGGCCTGAACTCTGGGCCTGGGCGCTGTCCCTCAGCTCTTCAGCTCAAGGCTAGCGCTCTACCACTTGAGCCACAGCGCCACTTCCGGCTTTTTTCTTTTTGCTTATGTGGTGCTGAGGAATCGAACCCAGGGCCTCAGGCATGCAAGGCAAGCTCTATACCACTGAGCCACCTTCCCAGCCCCAATCCATGACATTCTTATCTCCAGTTAACCACCAGAAAACCAGAAGTGGCATTAGGGCTCAAAGAGGTGGAGCACAAACCTGGAGAAAAAAGCTCAGGGACAGTTCCCAGGCCCTGAGTTCAAGCCCCAAGTACCAAGCCTGCCAAAAGTGGATTTCTGATAATAATAGAAGTGAGTTAGGAAACAGGTTTCTCCCCTATTCAATTCCTCAGCTGAGACTTTAACATTCTCAGACACCTTTTTTTTTTTTTTTTTGTCAGTCATGGGGCTTGAACTCTGGGCTTGGGCGCTGTCCCTCAGCTCTTTAGCTCAAGGATAGCACTCTACCACTTGAACCACAATGCCACTTCTGGTTTTCTGGTGTTTAGTTGGAGATAAGAATCTCACAGACGGGGCTGGGAAGGTGACTCAGTGGTAGAGCGCTTGCCTTGCATGCCTGAGGCCCTGGGTTCAATTCCTCAGCACCACATAAGCAAAAAGAAAAAAGCCGGAAGTGGCGTTGTGGCTCAAGTGGTAGAGCGCTAGCCTTGAGCTGAGGAGCTGAGGAACATTGCCCAGGCCCAGAATTCAGGCCCCACGACTGGACCCCCCCACAAAAAAAAAAAAAAGAATCTTACAGACTTATTTGCCTGTGCTGGCTTTGAACCACAATCCTCAGATTTCAGCTTCCTGAGTAGGATTATAGGTGTGAGCCACCAGTGCCCCGATTCTCACTGATATCTTAATTGCAGCCTCATAAGAGACCCTGAAGTAAGAGTCCCAACTTCAGTGATGCCCAGACTGTGAGGTAATATGTATGCTGTTTGAAGCCACTAAGTTTGTTGTACAGCAATAGAAAATTACTATACCTGTGTATTCAGATTTTCATTTTAATTGTATTTTTTCCATTGTGGAAACCTTGTTTAGTTTCTTAATATTCCAATTTAGCTTTTAGGGTTCCTTTTTTGGAGGTATTTCCAAACATGTCTTTAATTTTTCTAAGTATATAGCAAATAGTCATTTTACAATTTGCATCTGCTGATTCCATCAGTAACTCCCTTTCTCTTGTTTCTTGCTTTGTGATGATGTATCTCTGTGGTCTTAGATATTATGGTCTATATGTTGCTTATTTTCACTGGAAAAATGATTTGTGAGCATTGAGTCTTAAAATGAGCAGAAGTACTTCTTTAAGTTTTGGGATGTCGGGACCACTGCTACGGCTTCACTATGTAATGTCCCTCAAAAGCTCAGAGGCAGTGCTTAGACCTGAGTTGTAGCCCCTAGACTCCATAAACTTGAGAGAGAGGGGAAGGGGGTGAGAAGAGGAGGAGAGAAACAAGGGGAAGAGGGAGGAGGAGGAGGGAGAAAGGAAGAAAGAGAGAAGTGAGAGAAGGGAGAGGGGGGGAGAGAGAGAGAGAGAGAGAGAAAACGTTCAGTTGTGCAGGCCTGCTATGTGACTCACCTTAGTCACTCAGCCGCCAACTCCCGCAGAGGTCAAACTGATAGGCCAATCAAGGCCTAGACATACACCACACAGTTCTCTGTGGCCCACGGCCTCAGCGACACCCACTCTTATCAAGTTAGGTATTGACAAGGCTTAGAGTTTGGCTCTCAAGTGCTGGTCAAGGGTCAATCTTGTCTCAAGAATATGTGCACATCCAGAGTCTAAGTCTTTACTACGCACTTTGGAGGGAATCCACACTTTGACTTCTATCCTTGGCTTCAAACTGTGAGAACCAAAATATGCTTAGGTTTGCCTAGTCAGACAAATGTGATGTTGGTAGTTTTCCCATTCCTTCCTCCATTTACATATTTGGCCTGCTAATTCTTTGCTATTTTATAGACCTGTTAAGTTTCTTTCAAGTAAGTTTTAACATATATTTTATTTTATATTTCCACTCCTTTCCCTTTCCCCTCTCACCCACTACTTAAGAAGCTTCAAGGGGCTAGAAAACACAACAGACAGTCAGAATACTGGAGTGTGAAGACCATTTCATTTGTTTTCATTTTTTTCTTTCATAAAATAATAAGGGCATATATAGTTATGCATTTTGCTTTGACTACAACATTAGCTATTCCCTGCAAGTTTCACTATAAATTGCTTTCCTTTTGTTAGTGCCTAAATAAATTACAATCTCAGGTTTTATTTTCTTTTGGATTCAGGGGATATTTTTCAAATCATGCTTTAATTTTGAAGTGGATATGTTTCTATTTTTATTTTCATATTGCTCTGTTGATTTCTACTCTAATTGAATTGTGGGCAGAGAATGTAGCTTATTAAATCTCTATGTTCTGGAATTTATTAAAATTTTCTTTGGGCCAAGAACACAATCATCTTTATGGATATTCCATAACCTATGGGAAAGAATGTGCTTTCCTCTGTTTATAGAAAGCTATGTTAAACATGTTGTGAATGAATATGCTTTTCCCTCTTACATTTCCATATGTGTAAAGTAGTCTTCTATTCCCTAGCAATCCAGTGCTTTAGGTGAGAACCTAGACAGTTACACCAGGGATGAGAAGAAACAAAAATAGAGCTTGTGTTCAGTTTTTCACCAACCAACGAGAGTGATTTTGAGGGTAAGATGAATACATGGTACTTACATGTAATAGGATGCCAGGAAAGCTGGGATCAGAATGAGCTGTGTGGTCTCTGCATGGAGAACTCTTGGGAATGTCTGCTGCAAAATGTACTTCTCCATCATCACCTTCCATGGTGAAGTTAGGCAGAGAAGAAGCCTGAGTGACACAGACAACTCCCCACCTCCTGTGCAATGGGGAAGGGAGTAAAAAAGTTCCCACATGGCCTAAGAATCATAGCTCCCAGAGGGATGGCTGAGCTGGCCCACCGCAGATGGGCAGGGGGTGCTGCGTGACGGAGGCGGGACCAACCTGTGCACCTGTCTAGGGACTGCTGGGTGGCCCCAGTAGCCTCTCCCCCATTCATATGTTGCAATTCTAATCCCAAGAGGTGGCATTAGGAGATGGGATCTTGTGAGAGGCCACTGAGGGTAGAGCCCTCATGAATGGGACGAATATCCTTGTAAAATGGCCCCAAGAGGACTTTTCCACCCCTTCCACCAAGGGGAGGACTCAGCTAAGAAAACACTACCTGAGAACATCCTGTTTATCCTTTAATCTACTTTTTGTCAATCCAGCAGCCAATCTTGAAAGAGAAATAGTCAACTCTTCCCACCTGAAAGAAGTTTTACCACATTCTTGGAATTCTGAGCATTGTTGTCACAAATGTTTTAGTGTGTAGATGTTTGATAACCAAAACAATGTATTTTTCTTTGATGAGTTCTTCTTTGTCCTTATAAAACATTCTTCACTGTCACATTTAGCACCAAGGCTTTGAAATTCATTTTCTCTGAGGCTTTGAAATTTATGTTCTCAGATGATAAATCAGGCATTGTTGCTTATTTAGGCATTAGTGCCTGGGAACACTTTAACCAAGTAACATTGAATGCTTTAGAAAACAATTCCAGGAAGACACTGGTGACTCACACCTGTAATTCTAGCTATTCAAGAGGCTGAGATCTGAGGATCATGATTCAAAGCCAGCCCATGAATGAATGTCCGCAAGACTCATCTCTAATTAACAACAAAAAGCTGGAAGTGGAGTTGTGACTCACGTGGTTAAAGCACTATCATAGGCTAAGAAAGAGCCTCGTTGTCTCTCCTAGCTTCTGTAATTCATAGCAATCCTCAAGGTCTTGAGCTTATAGATGACTTATAAAGCCTTCACTTCGAAGGATGGGGTACTTCCAATCCTCAGGCGGTATAAAGTTTGAGGAATGTAGACACCTGTACTCATGGGCTGCCCACAGCCGGTCTACCTGTTTTGATCATTCTGTTTGGGCCATATGGATATTATAAAAATCCAGTGGCCCTTGGCAGAAAAAACATTCCTCAACCCTGTGTGTCCGCCATCCTTCCTTGTGTCTTCACTTCCTCTGCCCTGTGGATGTCTGCCTTTCTATTGGAATTCCACAATTTTATAAGGGTTAGGGACTACTCTAATAACCTCATCTCACTCTTACCTTTGTAAATAAGGTCATGTTTGGAGGCACTGAGGAATAAGTAAAACAGCTTTTGGTGAGGACATTCGGTAGCACTTCGTGTTTGTATGATCTACTTGACCCTTTATTTTCAAGTTATTTTTCCCTTCCTTCTTTCCTTTTCCTTTTTTCTTTTTGCTGGTACCAGAGCTTGAACTCCGTGATTCACCCTCCCGTTTGACTTACTGCTCATGACTTTACCATTTGAGCCATGCCTCTATATTTGGAGTTTGCTGGTTAATTGGTCATGAGAGCCTCAGGGAATTTTCTACTAAGACTGGCTTGGAATCAAAATCCTCAGCTCTCAGGTCCTGTGTAGCTAGGGTTGCAGGTGTGAACCAATGGTGCCCATAATAATTCTTTTATCTTTCTTTTTTTTTTTTTTTTGCCAGTGTTGGGGCTTGAACTCTGGGCCTGGGTGCTGTCCCTTGAGCCACAGCATTGCTTCAAGCTTTTCTCTGAGTAGTTTATTGAAGATAAGAGTCTCACTGGCTTTTCTTCCCCAGGCTGCCCTTGAACCATGCTCCTCAGATCTCAACCTCCTGAGTAGCTAGGATTACAGGCATGAGCCACAGGCACTCAAGTTCAGCACATTTCTTTTAAATAGAAACAAATGTAGTGAATTTTTAAAAGGAATTCAGGGGCTGGGAAGGTGGCTCAGTGGTAGAGTGCTCACCTCCCATGCATGAGGCCCTGGGTTTGATTCCTCAGTACCACATACACAGAAAAAGCTGGAAGTGGCACTGTGGCTCAAATGGTAGAGCACTAACCTTGAGCTGAAGAGCTGAGGGATAGCATCCAGGCCCAGAGTTCAGACCCGCGATCAACAACAACAACAAAAAAAAAAGAAAGAAAGAGGAATTAGTTTATATGTGTCTTATGTTTGCATCTAATTTGATAATGTAAATGTTTTTCTTTTCCCTTTTCTAAATTAAAAATTTTGTTGGATTGTTCAGTGGATAGCTCTATTTGCCACCACTAAAATGGAAATACTTAAGCACCTAAATTTTTGCTTCTTCATCTACTCCCTCATTATCGCCTCCCCTTTTCCCCTCCCTGTGCAGGTATTTGTTTGTTTGGTTGGTTGGTTTGAAACAAGATCTTGCTATATAGTCCAGGCTCGCCTTAAACTTGGGAGCATCCCAACTTAGCCTCCTATACTACATCCAGTTTCAAGACCCATTTCTTAATCTTTATCTGGCAGTTTGCAGTCCTGCTGGGATCCTTTATTTAGGTTTCCCTGGGATTTGTGCTAAATTTATGGGTTACCACTGTCTCTTACATGTTTTCTTTTGTCTTATCACTATTTGATACCTGAATTTAATTTTTATTTGATGTACTTCTCAATGAATTTCTTCATATATTTACATAATTTCTTTATGATTATATCTGAAAAAAATGTCTTTCTTTTGCTTTCATATAACATGATAACGGCTCAGAATAAAAATTTGGATTCTTGGAGGTTTTTTCTTTTAAATGTCTGTAAACATTTAACGCTTATTGAGTCAAAAATATTAGAAGAGAAATCTGAATTTGGCCTGATTACCTTTTCATTTAGGCAACCACATTTTAGTCTGGAAGCTTCTAGCATTTCTCTTCTATCCTTGAGGTTTAGAAATCTCACTGGGATGTGGTCAGGTTTGTTTACGTTTCCTGAATTCTGCCTGGCACTCCATGAGCCTTTTCTGTCCAAGAACACTTTAAGTTCTTGTAGTTTATTTCCCTCTCTACCCTCTATACCACACACACATATACATACACACACACACACACACACACACACACCACACACACACTTACTTTATCTCTTTGCCTCAATATGCCTCACTTTCCTCTAACAACTTTGGTCCTTTTTAATCTTAAAAGAGGTGGCAGAAAGTTGAAGATCTATCTTCCATGGCTACTTCCTGATGAGAATTGGTGTTAACCCTGCTTTAGCATAAGGGCCCCAAATCTGCATCCTATCTTACTTAGTTAAGAGCTTAGAAAACTCAGTGAGTAGAAAATTCAGTTGGTAGACTTCCAGAATTCAGATCAGAAGACATCAGAAGTATTTTTTTTAGCTGAAGTTTCTTAAGTTTAATTCTGTCTATTCTGGAGGTGATACCTTAGCAACTCAAAATATTGCTTAGATTTATTTATTAGAAGTTGTGCATCTAGTGAACTTCATTTCCTGGTTAGACTCACCAAACCTATATAACTGGAGAAAGGAAAGGCATGGGGAGGAGTCTGGATAAGAGAAGATTCGGGGAGAATCCTCCACTTAGCTTCCCAAAATCTGTGTAAATCACAGGATCTTGAAATCCACAATCAAAAATATTCCAAACTGGGCATCAATGGCTCACACCTGTAATCCTAGCTACTTAGGAAGTTGAGATGTGAGGATCATGGTTAGAAGCCAGTCCAGGCAGGAAAATCCATGAGTCTCTTATTTCCAATAAACTACCAAAGAGCTGGAAGTGGAGCTTTGGCTCAAATCATGGAACACTAGCCTTGAGCAAATGAAGCTCAGAAACAGTGCCCAGGCCCTCATTTCAAACTCCAGGACTGGTGCACACGGATGTCCATGCATGTGTGCATGCATATACACTCACATGGGTGCACTGCGTGCGCACACTCACACACACACACACACACACACACACACACACACACACAGAGCAGCAGCAGCAGCCCAACAGGAACCACCAAAAAATGTACTCACAAAGTGGAAGTTTAGCAAGCATTTACTTAGCAAAGCAGGATAAAGTAGGGACAAATAGAAAAGGGCAAGAACAACAACTAAAATACAGGAGGTAAGAACATCCTACCGGGCTGCTTTAAGGCGTCAGAGACTAAAGACTTTATAGGCATCAAATTAAGGGTGAAAGATCATCATTTCAGACATGGCAAAATCTTAGATTTTCAGATGCTTAAAACTTCATATAGCTTGTATAGTCAAATAATACTCGAAGGGCTATAATAGAAAATAGTCATCATTGCCCTTAGTCTCACTACCTCGCTCTCCAAAGGCATCACCCACTTAATGCTTCTTTTTATCACCATCTCTCCACATAATAATAAATGCTCTTTCTTGATTCATCTATTTTGAAATAATCGATTTTTCCCCAATTTAGTAGACAAGGGTTCTTCACTTTCTTCTTTTCTTCTAATTTTCTCAAAATAGTTCTCTCTTTAAAAAAAAAATTCCATGTTCACAAATAAAATAAAATAAAATAAAATAAAAATAAAAAATAAAAAAAAAATTCCATAGTTGAAAGGCACTGATAGTTCACTTCTGTAATCATAGCTACTAAGGAGGCTGAGATCTGAAGACTGCCGTTCCAAGTTAGCCAGGGCAGAAGAGTCTATAAGACTCTTGTCTCCAATTAACCATCACACCACAAACCCATTGATGGAGCAACAGAATTGAATGGTAAAGCTAAGGGACCCAGATCCTGAGTTCAAGGTCCAGTACTTGCACACACACACACACACACACACACACACACACACACACACACACAAGCAGTTTTAAATTACCTTTTTATTTTTTGGAGCACTACAGATTTTAGATGTTTTCCCCAGATTTTTTTGGTTTTATTGTTGTTGTTACATAGTTGTACAAAGGGATTAGGGTTTCATATGAATTTATTTTACTTTTAAGTTTTATTACTACGTAGTTTTACAAAGAGGTTACAATGTTGTGAGGCCAGGTTATAAGTACATAATATGAAATCTTGATCTTATGTTGCCCCTTCTATAATTGAACGTCATTTGTTGAATATCATTTATGTTCAATAATTTTTTTTGTCAGTCATGGGACTTGAACTCTGGGCCAGGATGCTGTCCCTCAGTTCTTCAGGTCAAGGCAGGCTCTCTGCCACTTGAACTACAGTGCCACTTCCGGGCTAGCTTTGAACCACAATCCTCAGATCTCAGCCTCCTGAGTAGCTAGGATGATTACAGATGTGAGCCATTGGCGCCTGGCTGTTCACTAAATCTTATACCCTGTTTTATTTCATTTCTTCAGGTTTGCCTGAATCTATTGCTAAGAATCTCAGTATCTTCCACTAGCTCTGGAGGATACCTCTCTGCACAATTTCCCACACAATCAAACTTGTTTCTACTGCCAATCCTGCTTGGAGTTTTCCTGGCCTGAGCAGAGCTCTCCTGTGGGGGATGTTTTCTACTTTTCTTTGCTGCGTGTCCTATTTCCACAGCTCCTTGTCTTCTTTCCAAGTCTTGTTCCTGTTTTTGCTGGAACACGCACATCAGTGGCTTTCCCAACAAAGGCACATAGAAGAGAAAGGTTTTGAGGTTTCTCATGTCTAGAAATACCTTTATTATGACTGCACTGTTTGCAGGGGCCTGTCATTCTAAATGGAAGTTAATATTGTGGGTACTGCTTCTTTTTCTTCTGATTTTCAAACAGCCCCTGGGGTTGTTATCTGTACTATCTATATCCTCACTTTACAGAATTAAAAACATGGCACATAGAAATTTGATAATTTTCCTAAGGACATACAGCTAGTAGGTGGTATAGTCAGAATTTATATCTAGGCAGTGTGATTCTGTAGTTTATGCTTTACCCACAATTCTTACCTTCTCCAAGATGGCAGAAGTAGCTAAAGGAACTTACCAATATTGCAGAATCACACTAAGTTCAAATAGAAAGAATCAGCACCACACTGGGGGGCTGGGGTGGGAGTGGTTTTTGATCTATGTACAAGGCCAACACTGATTATGAAGCAGTTTCTCCCTGTACTCTAGGAGCTTAGATATTTCTAACAGAAATGTACCATCCGCACTTTTCATTCCAGCACACAGGGAGCTTCCAAAACAGAACAGGTGTAACACTGAGCGTGGTCTGAAGGCTCTTCCAGCCCAGAGGAGATTTGCAGAGGGTGTTTTGGTACTTGCACAGCTGACTGGGCTTCACTCTTCCCAGCAGTAAGCTCTTCTTTTGAAGTCTTGAGGTACCTATACCCAGAAGCTGGCACATGCTCAACTCCATGTCTTCTGTACTTACTGCTGTCCAGGTAACTTTCCCCTTCTTCCCTTCTAGAGTACCACATAAATACCAGGCCCCGGCATGAGGTCCATAACTGTTACATGACACTCTGTATACTTTGGTGAACTTTAACATATTTATATCTGCACAGCTAGGCTGCAGGAGAACTATCTTACACAGTTTCTAATTCTTCCTTCATGAAGAGATCACACACACAGACGCACAGACAGACAGACAGTCAGACACACCTTTTGTGTCTCATGTGAAGAAAAAGATAAAACATTGAGAAAAGATTAAAAGTGAAAGTTAGATTTTCTAAATTCTCTTTCCTCCTCTGACATTTCACTGAGTGTTCTCACAACAAAGCAACCATAATGGTTACTGAATCTTTCCAGAACATTTTCTATGACTATAATAGCATGTTTGGTTTTGTGTGTGTGTGTGTGTGTGTGTGTGTGTGTGTGTGTGTGTGTGTGTGTGTGTGTTGCAAGGAGGGGGGCATATATGGCTTTTGTCGTGTGTGTGTGTGTGTGTGTGTGTGTGTGTGTATGT
>NW_012267253.1:8385445-8386515 GCF_000151885.1 Dipodomys ordii | reverse complement strand
ACACACACACACACACACACGCATGCACGCAAACACACACATACAGTATATGGAAGAGATCGTATGGTGAGGCCTCAAACAAGAGAGCAAATCCAGACAAGCATACTCACTTAAAACAACCAATTCTTACATGGATGAATCCAATCACTTTGAGACAGGGCTCATTCATTCATGAAGGTGGTGTACCATAACCCAACTACCTGCACTCGCTCACCTCTTTAGAGGTACCTGCACCTCAAACTGGGAATCTAGTTTCTGGCACTTGAACTCTTTAGGGCCCCAAAAGAACAGGAAGACACTACAAATGGGGTTTGCAACAGATAGGAAGGAAAATTGCAAAGATGTTTTTCTTTGTATTATTTTTGTTATGCCATGTCCCAGGATCATGGGCTGAAAAGTCTGTTCTTTCTGAAGAGATTATAGTCCCAGTTTTGTTCAAAAACCAGGTTTCCACCTGTGTGGTTCTGTGCTTTCCACTCCCTTCCATCCTTGCCTACCTGTTCCCAAATTGGATTAATCTTTTGTGTGTGTGTGGGGGGGGGTCCGGTCATGGGGCCTGAACTCTGGGCCTGGGTACTGTTCCTCAGCTCTTCAGCTCAAGGCTAGCACTCTACCACTTGAGCCACAGCGCCACTTCCGGCTTTTTTCTTTTTGGCTTCTGTGGTGCTGAGGAATCAAACCCAGGGCCTCAGGCATGCAAGGCAAGCGCTCTACCACTGAGCCACCTTCCCAGCCCCCCCAAATTGGATTAATTTTAATCACTGCAGTTAGACTTATTCCTATTTTATACTTTTGGAACTTTGCAAATGATATTTTGAATGCTTTTGTGGCTTTATTTGTTAATTTTTAATTTGTGTTTTAGATCCTCTAGATTTTATTTTCTTGCAAATAATGAGTTAGGGGTAGATATAATGTATTAGTTCATCTACATGTTTACAAACAACAATGAACTCTATTACAGAGGGAACAGAGAGAAGAGAAAGTAACAAACAGAAGGGTGAATTTGATCAAAATACATCGGAGGCATGTGTGGGAATCTCATGATGAAAACCTTTTGTATAATTAATACA
>NW_012267253.1:8292259-8383480 GCF_000151885.1 Dipodomys ordii | reverse complement strand
AAAAAAATGGTACTAGTATTGAACCCAGGGCCTTGTGAAGGCTAAGCAAGTTCTGGGTGCTGTACTACTTGAGCACTACCCCTAGCACTCTTTGTTTTTATTTTGTTTTTGAAATGAGGTCTCACAGCTGCTAGGTAGTAGCCTTGAAATGGAGATTCTTCTACCTCTGTCTCCCAAGTAGTTGTTGTGATTACAGGCGTGGGTCCCCATGCAAATTCCCTTTTTTAGCTGTGTAGTATTCCATTATATGAATGAATAACTTACTACCTTTCATCTATTGATGGGAATTTATGTTCTGACTGGTTTTTAAATAATTAGTTGATTTTGCAATTGTAATCAACATTGTCACTTTAATCATTTATGCAAGAAAATTCATAAACAAAATTCATTGATATGGAATGGCCATGTTAATGAGTATAAGCATTTAAAAGTTTGATAAGTACTGCCATATTTACTCCTGTGAAAGTTATTCTGAATTATCCTGTTATAAAGTAGCATCTGGAAGGGCCGATTTGCTCCTTGAAATCCAGTTCTCCTAATGCTATCTCATTTAGTGTGCAGGAAAAATTGGTAATTATTTGGAATTTTTACTTCCACAATAGTGATTGAAATGATTGTATTTGTTGACCACTGCTCTCACTTTTGCAACAAACTGACTTTACTTAATGTCTGGCCATCTTCTAAAGGATGTTCCGTGGGTTTGTAGGAGGTTTGAGTAATTTTGTTCATTTTGTTTTTTATATGTTGATTAAATTAGTGTATTGCTTGTTGTGGGTATGTGTTGCCAGTATTTTTCTTGGTTCATAGTTTGTGGTCTGCTTCCCTTCCCCTTTTTTCCTTTTCTTTTCTTTTTTAGGCAAGGGCTATATAGTCCAGGCTAACCTGTCCTGCCTTAGCCTCTTGAGTACTGGGATTATAGGTATCTACCACCATATCTAGCTTATGTTTTCTTAATCCTGTTTTGTTGTTGTTTGCCTTTTAACTTTGTGTGTGTGTGTGTGTGTGTGTGTGTGTGTGTGTAGGTGGGGGAGGTATACTGTATATAAATTAAAGCAACTGAAAAGAACATAAGGATTATTTAAAACCCTTAGGCACACTGGAATGAAGAAAGTAAGTCAAGAGGAAAACAGACTGAGAACTTTCTAAGCTACTTCCACTCAGGTGCATATATACTATCTTTTCACAAGATTATATGCCAGAAACATCCAGAAAGCAGCAAATATCAGACCTGAGATTCCCATCTACATGATTTAGTAAAAGGCAATGTAAGTACTTAAAAATACATTATTTGGGTTTTTGTAAAGGTAGATACCCTCTTTTAAAAAAAAGTTTAAGGCACACCCAAAACTGGATGACAAATTAATATGCATCTTGTCCATGCCAGTTCTTCTAGCCAGCTTAATTCTCATCAGCCACTATAATTTATTAACAGTGAGGTGAGAAAAGACATGAATCAGCTTAATGTGATATAAGTAGGGCGTTGCCATAGCAACAAGATGCAGTCTGTTTTCTACTATTTATGTATGGTTTATTTTCTCCAGAGCCTGTGAATTATTGCTTGAAGCAAATGGAATGAGAAACATCTTGTTCTGAACACCCCTACCCCACCCCTCAGTGTGTATGTGTATATAAAACCACAATTTCGTTCCCTGAGAGAGGAAAAAAACATCTAAATAAAAAAAAAATAGGTTTGGAGCATAAAGACTAACTACCTAGTTTTAATCCAGTGTGCTTTCGCAAAACTTCTGAGACTGATGAATCCTCACAAAAACCTCTGGGAAACCACACAACACACATTCTACCAGCAAACAAGGCAAATGGTGCTTCTCAAAGGTGTGTTCAAATCCTCCACCCAGGCCTCACGACTGGCTTCCACCCACTCCCCAGTAAAAAGGAGTGAGCAGACCAAGCCTCAAGGCAAATTTGATTTTTCTGGTCCTAGGGCTTGAACTCAGAGCCTGGATGCTGACCCAGAGCCAGTTTGTGCTCAAGCCTAGCGTTCTACCACTTGAGCCACAGCACTACTTCTGGGTTGTTGTGGAGGGTTTTTTTGTCTGTTTTGTTTTTTTGTTTTGTTTTGTTTTTTGAGTAGTTTATTGGAGATAAGAGTCTCATGGAGACTTTTCTGCCTGGGCTGGCATCCTCAGATCTCAGCTTCTTGAATAGGTAGGGTTATAGGCGTGAGCCACCGGCGCCGATTCTCAAGGCAATTTTTTATTTCAGTCAATCTCAGAAGAAAGCCCAGACAACGCGGAAAGCCGGAGCCTAAGCTGGCCACACTCTGCTGTGAAAGGCTCTACTGACTCAGGGAGACGTAACCACCATCGAGCCGCAGGACCCTCATCTGGAAACCCTGCTTGGAACACTCATTCCACGGAGGGACGCCAGGGCTTTCCTCATTCTTTCCCTTCCACCGAGGGGAAAGGATTGAGAATTTTCAGATCAAAGATGGACGCAGTCCACTCCCAGCCCTCGGACAGGTCAAAGTTTGTGCAGAACAGGAAGCTGTAGGAGAGTCTTTCCACCACCCTCCTTTCCCATCTCCATCCCCATTCCTGCTCCCAGTCCAAATCCCAACCAAAAGCCAGGAAGAAACAAAACAATGGGAAAGAACTCTCAGCACCTTTGCTCTGAACAGGTGTTTGTTTAATGGCGATTTTATTTGTGTCTTTAGCATCCTGATCAGATCCATGGTTTTCAGTCAGCCTTTTCGCACATTTGGGGTGGGGGTGCTGAATCAAAAACACCCAGAAATGATCTACAGCCCTCACGGGTCATGAACCTGGCCCCTAGATCACAGATTCTAACAGCTCACACAGGGTCCCAAGAGCGCAGGCTGCCTCAGATCCTCCTCCACTGCCCAGGCTGGGATTGTAAGAGCAGGGGTTATGTTGACTGCTACAGGATTTATCCAATGCTTGTAGTATCCACTACCCGGGAAATACCTCAGTCCACCCTGTTTTCTTCTAGTTGAGGGGACAGGATTCAGGTGTCTAAGAGTCAGTGATTTTGAACAGTTCTGTGTCCCATCCTCCAGAGTCATAAGGCCTGAACATCCCTCCACCATTGATAACCACTGAGATTTGTCAATGAAGAGAACCTCACCACATTGGGAGTTTCCTTTGAATCATTTTCACAGAAGAATCACAGCCCTTCCAGCTGTATTGAAGCAGTGTAGTGTCTTTATTTACTTATTTGGTGGAATTTACATACAATGAAGCGTACACATCTTAACTGTTCCCTTTGAACATTTGTAACTTACATATATGCCCATAATTACCTAGGAAACCAAGATACAGAATATTTCTAATTCTCCAGCAAGATTTATTTGTGCCCCATTAGAAAAATACATACTATTCTGATTTCTGCCTTTTCTTTTCTCCCTTTTTCTTTGTTGATGGTACTGGAGCTTGAATTCAGTGCCTCACATTCACTAGGCAATATTACCACTTGAGCTATTCTAGCCCTTTCTTGCTTTTATTTTTTATTTTTATTTTTAATTGTCAAAGAGATGTACAAAGGGGTTACATAAATAAGGTCATAAGTACATTTCTTGTCAAAATTGTTACCCCTTCCCTCATTTTTCTCCTACTTTTTTTTTTTTTTTAAAGTAGATCTTAGGGCTGGGAAGGTGGCTCAGTGGTAGAGCGCTTGCCTTGCATGCTTGAGGCCCTGGGTTCGATTCCTCAGCACCACATAAGCAAAAAGAAAAAAGCCAGAAGTGGTGCTGTGGTTCAAGTGGTAGAGCGCTAGCCTTGAGCTGAAAAGCTGAGGGATAGTGCCCAGGCCCAGAGTTCAGGCCCCACGACGGGACCAAAAAAATAAAATAAAAAATAAATAAAGTAGGTCTTAGGCTTTTGTCCAGGATCTGTTTCAGGCCACAATCCTCTTACCTGGGCCTACCTATAAGTAGGATACACGTACAAACTACTATACCAGGCTTACTGGTTGAATTGCTTCAAACTGAGATTCTCCCAATCTCTACCTCCTTACAAACTAGGATTATAGGAGTGAGTCACCATGCCTAGTCTAGTTTTGCCTGTTTTTTTTTTTAATTTCATGTAAGTGAAAACATAAAGTATGATATTTTTCACATTGTTTTTGCTCAGCATAGCATGTGTCAGTAATATCCATGAGTGATTGATATTATGTGAGTAGTTCATTTAATTTAACTATGTTATGAAAAGTCCTATTCTTCTATTGACCAATACTTGAAGGTTTTGTCTCTGGAGCTATTGTGAATAAAGCACATATTTTTATATAAGAATTCTATATGGAAGTTGAGTTGCTGGATCCTATAGGTCTAGCTTTAGTAGTTTCCTACGTCCTTGCCAACACTTGGTATGACTTATACTTTTAATTTTGGTGGGTAATTAGTAAAATCTACTGTGGCTTTAATTTAATTTGCATCGGTCAAGTCTCTCTCTGGTGTGTGTGTGTGTGTGTGTGTGTGCGCGCGCGCGCACACATCAGTCCTATGCCAGGGCTTGGGCACTGTCCTTTTTTTTGTTGTTCAAGGCTGTCACTACCACTTAAGCCACAGCTCCACTTGTGGCTTTTTGGTGGTTAATTGGAGAAGAGAGTCTTACTAACTTTCCTTCCTAGTATAGCTTTGAACTGGGATCCTCAGATCTCAGCCTTCTGAGTAGCTGAGACTACAGATGTGAGCATATACACCTAGCATATTTGGCAAGTCTTTTAATTAGAAAAGCTAGACCCTCAGAGCCATAGATTGCTATCCCCCCGTTCGAAGGGAGTCCCATGAATCAAGGAGGGATTCTGCAGAGTCAAGAATCTACAGATGAGCAAAGAAAAACGTAAGGGGTGCTAAGAGCTCTGCTGTTTTACTCTTCAGAGATTAGGTATGTACCACCACCAGGATGAAGAGCTCTGCATTCCTGTTCTCATTACTTTCTGCCCTTAGATCCATTAGATACTCCTGTACCCTTAAAATACATCCTTTCATTTTCTCACACTGTCGGGTTAGTTTCTGTTCTTGCAACCAAAGAGTACTAATTAATATTGTCATTATTAGATCCCATCTTGAAAGTATTGGTTTCTGCAAGTATACCCTTGCTTAACTACCTTCTTCTCTTTACTTGGATGTTTATTTCCACTGTCCTGGGAGTCCTATAGTTGAAATCACATCTTCATAGTCTTCCATGCCGAATTTCCTCCCACTGTGGCTCTAAGTGGGCCGTTCTTGGAGTATGATCTCCACCCTATTTTCTTTCTCATTTTACTACCTCCAGTCTTAGTCATGGCATTTATCATTCTGTGTTGGTGCATTCATCCAGTGTGGGTCTCCTGAGTTCCCAGATCTCCCTGCCTACTTCTCACATGTCTGACAGGTGCCCTAAGGCTCTCCACATCCCAAGCCAAACTCATTACCATCTGCCTTCCCTTAAGCCTCCACCTCTTCTTTCTATGTTCTCTATCTCAGGGAATGATTGCATCCCACAACAATTTAACAAAAAACCTGTCCACCTTCCCCAACTGTTTCTTTGGCATTTATCACCTTCCCAGTTCTGTCCACTCCGTTTTTTAAATACTTCTAGAAATCACCCACTTCTCTCCATGTCAGCACATGGTGGCTAGTTTAGGTCATGTTCTTTCTCCCCAGCTCGCATCCTACATGGTTGCATGGTTGTTTGCTTCTACTGTCGCCCTCATTTTCCCTGCCAACTCCAACCCACTCTCTTCTTTACAGCCAGAGAGACGTATCAGAACAAAAATTGGCTCCACTCTCTAGTTTCCATTGTCCTCATTTTCATTGGACTGAAGCCTAGACTCTTTCGTATGGTTTACGAGGCCCTGCGTGAGCCTTCCCGCTTCCCCTCCAGCCTCGGCGCTCTCTACACCCGGCACAATCACTGGAAATTACTCTCAGTCCTCTCAGAGTACACACTGTTTCTGTCTTCCAGGCCTCAGCACATGCCGTTCCCACTCCCTGCCACTCCTCCTCTTCTGCCCCTGCCCTTCCCAATGCCTCTTGCTCATCACTCAGGTCTCAGATGAAGAGTCTCTTTCTGTGCCAGCCTTCCTTGTCTTTCACCCCCTTATTGGCCCCATTGTAATGACCATGCTGCATTGGAGTTGCTTTCTCTGTCTACCTCATTAAATCACCAGCTCATGGAAGACAGAGTCTATATTCCCTCCCAGCACCAAGCCTGGCACAGGGTGGGATTGCTATTTGCTGGGCACACACTTCAAGTTCTTTAACCTGGATGGAAGCAGGTTTAGGCATGGGGAGGGAAATGAAGATGAAGAATAAAACACGGTACAGACATGAAATTATATTTTAGGACACCGTTTGATTTAAATTTTCTTCACGAGGGGAAGACTTTGATGATTTTTTTCTCCTCAAATACCCACTCACTCCAGGTCAGGAGATTTCTCTACTGTGCTCTGGTTTATGTTAATGGCATCTAAAATACCATTCAGTCATGTTGCACCTGTTCTTGGAGGCTTTCTTCTGCTATTCAGACTCTTCCTTCTTGTCCAGGAGTCTACAGTATGTTGAGTTGAAACTCCAGTCTGTGATTTGACCGTATTCTATTTTACTATGGGCTGGCACACTCTGTAGGTCACAGAGTCCTTCTGGAAACCAGCATATCAGGAACAGTGACTATAAGCAACTAAAATGGGGACCTTTGCACACAAACATTGCAACAACATGTACAGATAAATATTGTTACCCTTCTAAATAGTACTTGTTCAAAATAATTTTGGAATTTCCCTTTGGGAATGATTTTCAGATCTCACTTAGGAGCTGTCTAAGAAATAGATTTATTGTTTATTGTAACTGCATTTTTGGCCCTGAATTTTTGGTATTTACTCAGCTAGTTCAGGTACCTTACTTTTCAGGCTTGATTTCAAATGATTCTTATATGTAATTATTATTAACTGTGCCCAATCAGGGAATCTGGACAACTATGAGTGACATAGAATGAGGGGTTTGTTTTATGAATTAAACTTTATGCCACTGTGTCTGGTACTGGTAAGAGGCCTCTGTAAACCATCAGGGCCAAGGGTGAGGTGGCAAATTTTGCAATGACCTGGGAAGAATGAGGACACACTGGACCCCATGGGGTCTCTTACTGGCTCAGCTTTGCCATGATTGCTCCTGAATCTGGAATCTGGCCCTGAAGTCAGACAGGCTGGAGTAGGCAGTTCAGTGGCAGCTTCTTGAACCACAAGGGATGTCCCATGACCTACAATGACATACACAAGTTACCTCACAGCTGGCATTAGCATCAGTGAGAGCATTATGTTGCCAATTGAACTTCGCCTTCCAAATCTTGCTTGCAAAATTCTCGTGACCAGCTCCAACCCAGTGCTGTAGAGGGAAGAGCATTCTGAGAAATGTAGTTCAACTTGATGAGTTAACTCAGCACAATTTCAGCACACTTCATACAATATAAAGCTGACCTCCAAGGAGTAAAGATTTGCCTGCACTGAAAGCAATCGAGAGCAAATGCCATAGCACTTGAAAGAGCTTCCAGAACAAGGGTTCCCAAAAATGTTGGACACATGGGTAGAGTCTTTGGAATAACTGGAAATGTTTTCTTTTTTTTTAAGGGCAATAGTTACTTAGATACTTAATATTCTGGTTTCTTTATGTAGGAAACAAAGAGAGTCCTGTCATCTTATGTTGTTCCTTGTATTTACATTTCCCCCCATTCTGTGTTCTCAAGTTTACAGATATTTTTACTGTTGCTATTGATAGTGGTTTATACTTTAGCTCAGCATTTGGTTACAGCCTATTTATTTTGTATTACTTTTTCTTTCTTACATGTGCATCTTATCTTTCTATTTACATGTAACTCTCCCCTGAGAGAAACTTGGTTTTTTCTCCTCTTATATTTCCCGTCTTCCAGAATAATATTGAGCACAAGTAGAAACTCAATGTATATTTACTGGACAAATGAATGAATGAATGAGTGAAATCATAAAATATAGAAGAACTTTTCTTCTCTCTTAATCCACTGACTCATCTCTTTCTTCCACAAAATCCCATGTGAAGTCATGGATCAAAACAAGGCACATAGTTAAGTATGAGCTCAACAGAGCAGGCAGGGATGAGCAATGCTCACACAGACAGGGCATTAAAAATTCATGAACAATCATATAATCTACCAGCATGTCTTAGTTGGCTCTTTATGATCTGACTCTTGCCTCATGTACATGACCCTAAATGCTGAAATCACTCGAGTGATTTGGATATGCCATTTCCTTTGCTTTGAGTAGCCTGGGTACTTAGTTACTGTGATTCCTATGCTAATTTTCTGGCTTTGGGGCAGAGCTATTCTGGAACACCCAGCATCAGAAAGAACTTGAAGGGAAGTTAGTTGGTTCATCTTCACTTACATTATGGAGTCGACCTGGAATAGGAAAAAAAAGGGGGGGCAGGCACTGGTGGCTCATACCTGTAATCCTAGATATTCAGGAGGCTGAGATCTGAGGATTGCAGTTCAAAGCCAGCCTGGGCAGAAATGTTCCCGAGATTCTTATCTTCTGTTAACTACCAGAAAGCTGGAAGTGGTACTATGGCTCAAGTGGTGGAGTGCTAGCCTTGAGCTGAAGAGCTCAGGGACAGCGCCCAGGCCTAGAGTTCAAGACCCACAACCACCACTGCCAACAACAACAAAAAAACCTAGACTAGGAATTAGGAGATCTGATAGGGGGGACTTATTCTACTTTCCTGTGAGAACTGTCATTTCAACTGCTGTAGGACATCATTTCTTCATTTGTTCAATAGACTGTTCCGCTACATGAGGCTGTTTAGAGGATCAGATGTGGGAGAATAAAAAAGTACATAGTGTTCATTAAGTACTTGTGTTATATATTGGGGCCCAGCAACCCATAATACTCCCAGTCTATTGTAACAAAGTAGGGACACCATAGTCACTATATCTCCACCGCATTCTATAAACATAGAGTCTCTATGGAAACATGAAAGAAGGCTCCACAGAAGCACAGCTATGCCACCAGCTCATGGACAGTATTTTGAGCGCCCTAAACCAATGAGCTATCATCCTCTGTCACCCATAGTTCCTTGTTTTACTTAGGCCCCTACATCAACACAGACCTGAATTTCATCCATAGTAGAGTACATACTCCCTCAGCCATGACGCTTACTGCCCTCAAGGAAGGAGGAAGAAGTGGTAAGGATTGTTCATTCTGAAGAAGTGGCAGAATAGGAAATGAAAGATAGAGGATAGAGAACACAGAGCTAGAGGGAGACAGAGCTAGTCAGATACCAAAGCCAGGACCCACCCATTACCCACCTGAGCCTTAGAGGAGGTAGTAGAGATAATGCCTTTATGCATTTGGAAACCTAAGTTAATTCAATTCGGTGACTCTGTTCCTGGGGATGGCCTGGGGAGCCTCTAAAAAGAGCCCACCCCAACAGCGAGACAGTAATGGTGTGGTCCAAGAAAAGAGAAGCTGAGGCAGCATGGCAGCCTCTCCACAGCCTGTGGGGGGGGGGGGTAGAATAGCTCAAAGTTCTCAAGTGCCCTAATAAGGTGACACAAATGGGCTGAGCCTGGTAAAGTAGCTTAGATCTGAGGTCAGAATGACAGAAGCTTCTGTGTGTGTGTGTGTGTGTGTGTGTGTATGCTCATGTGATTTATGCACCTGCATGTGTGTTTAAATCAGAGGTATATGTTTAAGACCTTGGGTTCCAGTGCAGATGCCAGGAAGGGATAAAACCCTGAGGCCAGTCCAAGGGACACACTAGAGATAAGCAAGAAAACAGAGTACACAGATCTAAGAATGAGAGGCTCTTCTTCCCAGGGCCATGGGAGAAGAATTTAGAAAACTAAGGATTTATGCAAACTCTTAAGTCATTCAGAAAAGGTTATTTAAATGGCAGAAATAGAAATCCTAGAGATTTGCAAGTTTAACAATTGTTTCCTTTTCTAGTTAACTCAGTGGTTTAGGAGCTTGAGAGGAAAATTAAATCAACCATGGAAAAATAAAGTTTTCTTTGAATGGTATAATGTGTAAGAGATTATTCAGCCTCCTCCCCTCCAACCCCCATGTGGAGTTAGCTGGATGAGATGAATGGTTTGCTCCTTGGAGGTGTATGCTTTCTTGGTTTGTACAATATCCAGCAATCCTTGAAAAACACAGTATTTGCACATCCATTGTGTTATCATAGCTCAGTCACTGATGTGACACTTCTCTGTGAGTAACATGCTCCACCTCTGTGTTGAGGTCACCCTGGGTTAAAGGCCTTCGGAACATCTCTGGGAGCTATCATTAAGATGCTTTGCCTACTTTCATTACCCCAGCTTTATGTGTTCCCAGCAGAAATTTCCAAGAACTATGTGAGAATTACAGATTTTTAAAGCCATTTTCAAGATATCTTATTTATATGATCTTACCTCATCCCAACACCTCTGACAGACAGGGAAAATAAGTAGTCATTCCTTTTTTTGGGGGGGGGGTCCGGTCATGGGGCCTGAACTCTGGGCTTGGGCGCTGTCCCTCAGCTCTTCAGCTCAAGGCTAGCGCTCTACCACTTGAGCCACAGCGCCACTTCCGGCTTTTTTCTTTTTGCTTATGTGGTGCTGAGGAATGGAACCCAGGGCCTCAGGTATGCAAGGCAAGCACTCTACCACTGAGCTACCTTCCCAGCCCCCCCTTTTTTTAAATACATTTTTATTGTGAAAATACTGTACAGAGGGGTTACAGTTACATGAGCAAGGTAATGAGTACTTATCAAGCATTGTTACCTCCTCCTTTGTTTTTCCCTTACCATCACTTCCCTCCCACCTCCTCAACTACACTCCCCCCTCCCCACCTAAATTGTAAAGTTTGCTTTTCAACATAGTGTCTTGTACATCTCATTGTTGCAATGGGTCAACCTGTATCCCTATTTAAACATTTTGTTTTGTAGCCAGTCCCTCTACCTCCAGAAGCTCAGAAGTTTAAGTGTTATTAATCAAGGCCTAGTCAAGAAAACAGAAATCAAACTAGTTATTTCTTTTGGGGGAGGGCGGGGGTCCGGTCGTGAGGCCTGAACTCTGGGCCTGGGCCCTGTCCCTCAGCTCTTCAGCTCAAGGCTAGTGCTCTACCACTTGAGCCACAGCACCACTTCTGGCTTTTTTCTTTTTGCTTATGTGGTGCTGAGGAATCGAACCCAGGGCCTCCTGCATGCAAGGCAAGTGCTCTACCACTGAGCCACCTTCCTAGCCCCAAACTAGTTATTTCAACAGAGAGATCTTCATAGAGGGGATTGAATGCAGACATTTAAAAATAATATTTGAATTATCTTTAAGTAGTTGTACAAAGGAGTTACCATTCAACAAATCAGTTCATAAGTACATACTGATCGATGTCACCCCGTTCATCATTCTCTCCCATCCCTCCCAATCCAATCTCTCCCTTCAATTTCCCTAGTTTCATAGGTTATGCATTGAACTTTCTCTCTCTTTTTTTTTTTTTTTTGCTGGGCCTAGAGCTTGAACTCTGGGCTTGGGCTGAGCCACTTTGTGCTCAAGGATAGCATTCTACCACTTGAACCACAGATCCACTTTGGCTTTTTCTGAGTAGTTTATTGGAGGACTTTCTTGCCTAGGTTGGCTTTGAACTGCAGTCCTCAGATCTCAGCCTCCTGAGTAGCTACTGGCTACAGGCATTAGCTACTGGCACCCAGTGATGCATTGAAAAAAGATACATACATACATATATATATATATTTATACATATATATATATATATATATATGTATTTGTTGGTCATGAGGCTTGAACTCTGGGCCAGGACACTGTCCCTGAGCTCTTCAGCTCAAGGCTAGTGCTCTACCACTTGAGCCACAGGGCCACTTCCAGTTTTCTGATGGTAAATTTGAGATAAGAGTCTCATGGACACTCCTGCCTGGGCTAGTTTGGACCATGATCCTCAGATCTCAGCCTCCTGGATAGCTAGGAGGCTTGAGGCACTGGCGCCCAGCCACATGGAATATTATGACTGCCTTCTCCTGCTGCTCCTTTCTTCTCTTCATTACTTAACCTCTCTTTCCCTTGACTGCTCCCCTACATCTTTCAAGGGCTAGTTTCCTGGTATTCAGTTTGTTGGACTGAGTTTGTTTGTCTAAAGAATTACACCATTTGAATTTTTCCAGTTGCAGGTGTTTGTGTTCTGGATTTGTTCCTACCTGCCTTCAGTGTCGAGGGATACCACCGTGATAGTTCAAGCTTACCTGTGGTGAATGATTTAATGTTATAGAATTGACACACATTAAAATTTGGTTTCTTACTAAGGTATTAGGTACTTCAAAAGCTGCTTTTCTGATGCCCATGAGTTAACTGGGGGCAGGGTAAAATCTAGGCATCCCATGTTGTGTCTATGTCCTTTGTCCTGAGCCTGAGCCATTGTCTCCTAAAGTCACTTGGTAGCCAACTTGAAATCCAGCAAGGGCAGAGCCACCTGCCGGTTATCGGTGACTCTCATCGTAACAAGGGCTCATCTGAACACTCTGGACACCTGAGACCACCTCTGAACACTCTAAGACCTGAAAACCACGGAAGACACACTCACCTACTGTACTCTCCTTTCTCTGCCTTTCACTTTCTCTCTCTCTCTTTTTTTTCCATATGGGACCTGACATGGAATTCCTGGAGTTTGGAGCTGGGGTCTAAAAACTTTCCGTTTCCCTAGTTGCTCAAAGGAGGGACCCCCAGAGTCTATGCTGTCTGCAGGGGACGGAGGACCATGCCTCCAGCCCTGGGCTGATACATTTGACAGGCCATGATGACTCAGCTGGCAGGGCTGAAGAAAACTAGAGGCCAGAACCAGCCATGCATGGGGGGGGGGGGGCGGGCGGAGACTTTGACATGGATAGCCAAGACAACCAGAAGGAACAGGCCCGCCCTCCTTTCCACCCTGGTTCTCTCTCTAGCGCCTCCTACTGAATGTAATAGGGAACGGCAGCAAAAGGGAGCCGAGGTTTGTGGAGGAGTCCCCTCCAGAAGATGGGTGGGGCGAGGGCCACGACCTCCAGAGCCAGCGGCTTTTGCAGTCACGCAGCTAGGAAGTGCTACCTTGTCTGGCTCCCTGGGATGTCTCCGTGCCTAGGAGAGCCTCTAGTAAATGGCACGCACTGAGTAAACATTTGTGAGAGATGGGAACTAAAGCAAGATGCATCAGCCTCGTTTTCCAGGCCATATTTAAAGGCAAGAAATCAAAATAAACAAACACCAACCCCTAGTCCCAGTTCTGTCTCTGTCCTTTGCCAAACTGTCTCACAGTCGTACAGCCTAATCTTTGGGGATCTTGGGGGGGGGTGCTACTTCTGTGAGGGGAGGGAGGGTTTGCCTGGGCTTGGGCATGTCTCTCTGCACCTCTAAGCCTTGGTTTCCTCGCCAGTAAAATGGAAACCACAACAGCCTAGGCGTCTTCAATAAGGTAAATCGTGTCTACCCCAGAAGGGTGGGCAGTGAGTCCAGGGGAGCCTCCCCGCACCCCGCGCCGACCTCCCCCACCCGAGGGCAGGGTGATCGCTGGAGAGAGAGGGCCGCGGAGGTTCATTTCGGAACCTAAATGGATACCTTTGTCTCAAAGCAAATTTACTCCAGCCGGAAACAAATGAGGGTGTGGTGATCCCTTCACGGTCGTAAGGAAACAAAGAGCCCCCGCCCCTACGCCGCCACAGCCAAGCCCAGCACGCCAGCCAGGCACCGCACAGCACGGCACGGCTGGGTACTGGCGAGGGGGAGGCGGGCGAGGAGGAGGAGGCGGGCGAGGAGGAGGAGGCCGGCCAGGAGGAGGCCGGCCAGGAGGAGGAGGCCGGCCAGGAGGAGGCCGGCCAGGAGGAGGCCGGCAGGAGGAGGAGGCCGGCAGGAGGAGGAGGCCGGCGAGGAGGAGGGCGCGCCTTTGTTGCGCAGGCGCCGCGGGGACGCAGGGCCTCGGGACGCGGCCACCTCCGGCTCGGCCCGCCCTCCACCCCCACCCCCGACGGCACCGGGGCCCCCGGGAGGCTGGTGGGGTTCGCCCGGCCGAACCGCCTGTGCAATCAGACGGGGAGGGGGGGTGGAGGAGGGCGCCCCGCCCGGGGAAGCCCGGGCGCCCCGCTTTCCGGCCGGAGTCCCGGGAATGTGGCTGCCCGGCTAACGTCAGGGCAGCGGCCGGGCTCACCCCGGAGGTGCTTCGGCGCAATCTCCCCTCCCCACCGCCAGGGTCTGAGCCCCCTGGAGAAGCTGAAGCCCGGGGCCGAGGCGGGAGCTGCCCCGTCTTTGTCTGGGCGCCCAGGCGCCCGCTGGAAGGCGGCACACGCCGCCCGGGCTGGGCTGGGCTCGGGAGATCCCTCCTTTGTGTCTGCTCCGAGCCCTTCCCCGGCCAGCCCCAGCAGGCGTTTCCAGCTGGATTGTCGCCATCTTGTGGCAGGATTGGGTGGACACACTGGCCCAGCGCCAGAGCAGCCTGCCCGCCCCTCTCTTGGGTCCCGAACATGGCATACCTTTTCCTTCTTTGCCCAGCCAGCTCGGAGCTAGAATGCAAAGCCACCTCTCCTGGGGTACTGGGGCTGAGCTGTGACACCTCGGTCCCCTCCTCGGCCAGCTGCACGGCCACGCCTTCCCAAAGGCGGCCAGGACTAGTGGAAGAGTCCAGGGGACGGCCCCAAGGCTGTGAGCCCTGGAGGGGAAAGGGCCTGGGGGGGGCGGGGGGGGGAGCACCAATCCCCTACTCATGAGACAAACTAATGATTAAGAAGACAGAGACTCGCTCACTCGCTCTGTTGTCTTGTTCCTACTGGTTAGTGATGTTATTATATTTGATGAGTATTATTAAAAAAAAGACCCCTGTCATTAAAGACTCCCCTATCATTATTGTTGCTATTATTATTTAGCATTTATAATGTATTCTGTATTTTCAAAGCACTCAAAGACTTTTATCTACCCCGGACTTTCCAAACACAACCGAGAGGCAGGCAGGTGACAACTTCATTTGATAAAAATAGAGAAACTGAGGCATGGTAATTAGCTCACAGTACAAGAGTCATTGATGAGTCACCAGGAGTCATTTCTTCCTGGCTGATGGCTGCCTGGCTCCGAAGAGTCATAGATTCCAGAAAATAGGAAATAGACACTCTAACCTGGGAAACGAGTTTCTCTCGTTTCCACTGCCATCCTGTTTAAAAAGAAGAAGCCCAGAGGGGTTTGCAGATTTCTGAATCACATGCTTATTAGGGGCAGCACATGGACGATGTTAATTAGATTTTATTTTATTTTTATAAGTCAAATACAATCCATTAAAACAGTTTTTTAAAAGGTAGGAATAGTGCTATCAGTAAACCAGATGTACCTTGATTTGGAGAACAATTGGCTTTTTAAGACTACTATCCCATTCATTAGACACTACTTGGATTAAAAAAAAATCAATTTGAAAGCGTGTGATCCTTTAAGAGACAAGAAAAATGATGGCTTTTAGACTTTCTCTTTTTCACATTTCTGAGTGGATACTTGTAAGGAAATTGTTGGTTTAGAGAAATCAAGTTAGCCTATTCAACCTTGCCTTATGTTATTTGACTCTATTCACTCAGAAGGAATGTACTTGGGAAATCCATTGATGAATAGCTACTTGCAATGGTCCTTTGGTAAGCAAGAAACTTATTCCTACACAGCAATGCTTTGCTCTTGAGTCTCGTGACTCTCACATCCCAGGCAAGAAAACTAAAGCTCAAACAACTTGCCCAGGATGGCACAAGCCAAGGAGAGCTGACAAAGGTTCGTACCAAGTTATACAAAGATTGTAACTCCTTCACCCACTGCAGCCCTTGAAGCAGGAAAACAAGACTCTGGGATACAAAAGGTAAATAGAAATGTAGACCTGCAGGACAATCTAGAGTAACAAAACAGTCCCAGCTAGTAGAGAGGGGGTCCCCTGTGTTCACCCAGGATTTACTGAGGCTCTAGAACCTTACAGGGCCACATTGGCCAAAGAGCCTAATGCCAAAGAGCCTTATCTTGTTGTCCTTAGGCAAGCCAAAGTGAAAGAGAGTGACAAGCCCACAGAGAAGCTTATGATTTCCCACCATCTTTCAGACTCCAGTCTCCAGCCAATGGGGAACAGCTCCCCCAGGGAGACCCCAGTTTCATCAGAGCCCCCACCCCAACCCCCCAGGTAGCCATGAACTAATGGAAATGTGAATAGAGTTTTAGACTGTGGTAGAGTTGATACTAAAAACGATGAAATAAGGTGGAGACACTTTCCATTCAGCTATGAGAAGAAATTGATAAGATATTAATGGGACATAGAATAATGTGTGAAGACAGGGAGCCAACCTGCCTGGATGGAAATCTCAGTTCTATCACTTAAGAGCTGTGTGATATGAGACTAGTCATTTGGCCTTTCCGTGTCTCAGATTCTTTATCTGTAAAATGGATGATGAGTGTACCTTACATATAAGGCTGAGGTGAGGATTGCATTGATGCATGCACTTACAGAAGTGTCTGGTCCATTGTAAGTACCACTCAAGTGGTAGTGTTTATTTTACTGGTAAGAAGCTGTAGTGCGGGGCGGATCTCATTATATAGCCCAGGCTGACCTCCATCTTTCTATCTTCCTGCTTCAACCTCATGAGTATTGAGATTACAGTGTGCTATCACACGTAGCTCATGAAAACAACCTTTTGATCAAACACATCTGGGTGCCTGTCCCTGCTGGCTGATTTTGGGTCTGAGTTCCAGTCTCCTCATTTGTAAAGGCCTTCTAGAATAGCATTTGTCAAAGTGTTATCATTGCTTTGTTCACTTAGTAGAAGCTTAATAAGTTCTCATTTCTTCCTTTTCAAAATTTAACATTCGAGCACATTCTTTTGGTGTGTTTAGTGGCCAATGAATCCTACAAATGAAGCCAGGTACCAGTAAGTTACACCTATAATCTAGCTACTTGGGAGGCTGAGACCTGATGATCGTGATTGAAAGCCAGCTAGGGCAGATAGATTTGTGAAACTTTTACCTCCACTTAAGCAACCAGATCAAGAAATGAAAAAAAGTGAGAAGTGGGGAGTAGCTCAAGTGGTACAGCACCAGCCTTGAGTGAAGAAAGCAAGTGAAAATACAAGGCCCTGAATTCAAGCCCCAGTACTGGCTCACACACACAAAATAAAATCACATGAAAATATGCAATACACATAATATATCTTATAATGAAATTGTAAATTAAAATATGTTTTATGATTAGAAAGGCAGCCCTGTGATTTATAGAGATGTCATGAGCACTCAGACATGAGCTCACACAGGTTGTTGCTGAGGAAACTGTAAGTCTATTGCTTGAGCCACACCCCAGCCCAGAATATATGTTTTAAGTAGATTCCCAGGAAACTTAGGTGGGCAGAGAAAGTCTTAAGAAACACCCAGGTAGACCATATGAAGCCTCCTGTAGCTGCTTGAGTTGAATGGATGCTAGGAGAGGGATACTTAGATTATGTATGTTGTCTTCATCTCCTGGTCCCTTGAATCCACATTGTGTTGGTGCTTTATAAATGGGAAAAAAAAATTGCTTCCTATATATAAGGAGCCTGATGACTGTAATGGATCAGAACTCCCAAGAGGGAAAAAGAGGGAGGTGAATCAGATCACCACTGGAAATCAGCCATCAGCCAAGCAAGACCTATGGGGAACCTACTGTGTGCCAGCCCTACTGTGTGTACACACAGTGCTGTCATAGATGCAGCATGATGCCTCATAAAAGCCCGGGGCCAGCAATGTGCAGAAGATCTGGGCCCTAATCCAAACCTTGCTCCACAGCATCTGTCTAACCCATCGGAAGAATAAGCAGATCAGATTGGAGGAGGACCCTAAATTCCCATTCAGCTCTAAAGAGATGGAATTTTAATAGCCCTATCCTCAACTCCTTGGTCTGATAGAGTAAAGAGAATTTTAAATGATTACACATGAAACAGAGAGCAACTCAGGACAGGATGTGATTAAGGGCTGAATTGCACGCGGATTTGGCAGCATCCGAGGCACCAAAGTCTGGAAGCCTTGTGCAAAGGGCAGGAGAGTTTGGAGTCTGTGAAAACTCCTCCCTGTTGGCTCACAGAACCCCTTGGGGGGGAGTAGAGGCGAGGTGGGGGTGTAGCATGTACTTTCTCTCTTGGCCACTAGGTGTCGCTGTCATGATGTGAAATCTCTGCTGGTAGGGAGGCTTGTGGAGCAAACCTTGGGAACCCCAGTGGGTAGAGATAGCGCTGGCCTAGTGTGGAGATCAGGGCTTGGCAGGAATCCGTGCATACGGTCCACGCTGCCGGGGCGGGCTCTGATGACCTGGACGCAGGGCCCAGCGAGAAGGTCCAGCAGACCCCACACAGTGTTGCTTATTATTATTTATTACTACGCAGTGTAGTGCTGGAGTCTCCCTTCTCTCCCTGGGTCTCCGCCCCATGTTCGAAGCTCTGCTGCTCTGCTTCCTCCCTGGCCCTACAAACGGTCAGCAAAGCCTTGAGGACCACCCCCGCCCCCCTTGCCCAGGCTTTACTCCAGTATGGCTCTGACCTAGCCACTCATGTCTGGGAGCAGCGGGTGTCGGCTGCAGGCCTGCCCACCAGTGCCCCTCAACCTTTACCTACACAGTGTCCTTAGGTAAGGAGGAAGTAGCATTATGCCTGGTTCTGAGCTCTACCCTTTATTAAACTGCCCCGGGGGACCTGATGAGAGACTTACTCCAGCTCTGCTCTAGAAAAACAAGCTCAGACTGAAACCTGAGAACCCACCTAGGGAAGGAACCAGCAGGGACTAACGCAGGATCCACTGCACCCAGCTACTTGTGCGACAGTAGGTGGTCTTTAATCACTTTTGGTTGTTGTTTGGTCATACTTGGGTTTGAACTCAGGGCTTGAAGCATGCTAAGACAAGCACTGTACTACTGGAGGCGCACTCAGACCTTTTTGCTTTAGTGTTTTTTTTTCTAGCATAATTTTATTACTATTAAGGTGTTGTACAGAAGGGATGCCATTTCATAACACAGGGAATGCTTTGGGACATTGTCACCCTTTCCTTGGCTTTTCCCCCAGTTTCCCCTTCCCATCCCTGCCCACAAGTTCCATACCACATTTTCCACATAGTGTATACCAAACAGCATGATTGGGTTTGTTCCCCCTCTCCCTCCCTGTCTGCATCCCTCCCCCCCCCCACCCTCCTTTAGTTTGTTTTTAACAAACTTTCACAGCTTTTACCCAATCTGGCTTTGGTATGCACTCTTCCTATTTGTCTCCTGAGTACCTGGGGCCTTATATGCATATTACACCTGGCCTTTTTAATCTTTTAAAGTCTAACACTTTGGAAACATGTTAATTTTGGAGGTAACACATTCAAACCATAGTTTCCTCCATAGTCTTTTTTTTTTTTGTCAGTGGTAGGGCCTGAACTCAGCCTGGATGCTGTCCCTGAGCTCTCTTGCTCAAGGCTATATAGTGCTCTGCCACTTTGAGCCACAGTGCCACTTCTGGTTTTCTGGTGGTTAATTGGAGATAAGAGTTTCTCTCATGCACTTTCCTGCCCTGGCTGGTTTGAACCCCCGATCCTCAGATATCAGCCTCCTGAGTAGTTAGGATTACAGGCATCAGCCACCAGATCCTGGCTGCATAGTCTTTTGTTGTTGTTCAAAAAATTTTTCCTAGTTTACCCAACTTTGGGGGGAAGATAAGTAATGACCTTACAAGACAAATTCCCATAGCTTCTTAAACTTATTATTTACTTTCTATTTATTATTAGTACATCGCATCTCATAGTGTCAGTGTCATATTATCCCTAAACCTAAGTCACTGTATCTGCACAGAAAAGAGTAGACTCACTTCTCCTTAGGAGAGTCAGGAGAACTAGTAATGGCAGGCTATCCAGCCATCACAGAGGGAGTTATCCTTCTATTACCAAAAAATCAAGTAGCCATGTGTAAAATGATGGACTGAAAAGAAACTGACTGCAAGCAACACAACTTCCAGGTGTGTTTTGAAGTAGTTGTACGTGGCAGCAAGGGTCAGGTCTAAAGCAGTGTTTAGTAGACATATATCCTGATGGTATTTAGACAACAGTCAATCATACCACCTGCAGAACTGGATCCAAAAACATGATGGGTTGCAGTAGAAAGTAATTTTATAATGTTCAAAAAAGAACAGCATAAGATTTTCAGATTTCTCTAACATATTAATTTTTTTCCATAATTTTGTTGCCTATTATGGATATTTTCAGTTAATTTTAAGACCTACTATTGTGTTCACACACATTTTCTCTTTTTATTTTAGAGACTTTTTGAATGTTTGGTCATCTGGGTATTTGTTCATATTTAAAACAAAAACAAAAAGAAAGCAAAGCCAGAAGCCATTCGAGAAGCAAGTTTCACTGAGTTTCCTTATGTCAGAATTCAGAGCTTCTGCCCTTATAGTTGTTGGCTCAGGAAAGAATGTTCTAATCTCTCACGGAAATGGCATAAAACCAGTGCTTAGAGTTCTGTAAGTAAAAGAACAGACTGGAAATGAGGACCCAACTCCTCTTCTGACTTCCTATCTGTGGATTTCCACGTTTTTACCCATTCATCATCATTCTCTGGTTTATAATTTTCTAAGCTTTTCAATTTTCTCTCCTTTTGTATGTACACACACACAAAAATCACTATTTCATTCCTCCTCTCTTTTTTGTCCTTATGTTCTTCCATCCCAGGTAGTAGCATAATTAACCATCTTCCCATCTGGCAGAAATCAGTGTGGTACTCTAAGTTTATCTCTTCTCTAATCCATTTATATCCAATTGTTCAGCAAGTTAAAGTGTCATATCCCAGTTTCAGGATATATATCTTTAGTTGTGTCTCATACTTTACTCTCATTATAAAAGCTACCTGGAAGGCATCATGCCTCTAATCTATTCCTCTTCAATCTATTGTTTTGCACATGGCTACTTGACTGTTTGTGCCAGAAAGATATCCTGTCTTATGCTGGCTGGATATGCTACCATTACTAGTCCTCCTGACGCTCCTTATCAGAGCTTATTCCTCTCTTCTCTGTGCAGCTGGAGTGACTTGTGTATTCCGCTATTATGGCACAGAACACTCAATTCTATTCATATTAAATTCTATTTATTTTGCTTCCTTAAGTCAGGTACTGACCATGACTTTTTAACTTGACATCCTTAGGCCCTAGCTTACAGCTTACTAAAAAGGTAAATACTTTAAATAATGAATGAGTCATGAATTAGTACATATGTGTATGTTTTATATTCATTTATATGACTCTTGGATGGACATTTCCATCTTTGTATAGGTATGTGTATAAATATAATATAGATTATAGCATATGTTTTATATAAATATATACATATAGTACATGAATTGCTACAGTTTAGGATTAATTCACCTTATAACATTTCAGATAAAATTAATTTTAATAAATATGATGAGTAACTCAATAAATATAATTTAAGAACTATTTATTAATATGTTGCTGATAAAAGTTGAGTACTTTCCAAATATTATTAATGATCCATGGTTTCTTGAAAGCAGCCAAAAATTGAAATATAAGAAATGCAAAGCCGGGCACCAGTGGCTCACGCCTGCAATCCTAGCTACTCAGGAGGCTGAGATCTGAGGATCAAGATTCAAAGCCAGCCCAGGCAGGAAAGTCTGTGAGACTCTTATCTCCAATAAACCACTAGAAAACTGGAAGTCGCACTGTGGCTCAAGTGGTAGACCACTTGCCTTGAGCTGAAGAGCTGAGGGACAATGCCCAGGCCAGAGTTCAAGCCCCATGACTGACCAAAAAAAAAAAAAAAATGCAAGCCAGGGGCCAGTGGCTCAAGCCTGTAAATCTAGCTATTCAGGAGGCTAAGATCTGAGGATCACAGTTCAAAGCCAGCCAGGGCAGGAAAGTCCATGAAACTCTTATCTCCAATTAACCACCAGAAAACTGGAAGTGGCACTGTGGCTCAAGTGGTAGAGCACTAGCCTTGAGCTAAAGAGCTCAGGGACAGTGCCCAGGCCCAGAGTTCAAGCCCCATGAATGAAAAAGAAAGAAAGAAAGAAAGAAATGCAGCAAACTTACAAAGATACTATTTTTAACAAACTCAAAGTATAGGTGCAAAGGAAGAAGATAAGGGGTGGATTTGGGCTCTATTCACCTTCACTTGACATTTTTGGAGCTCTTCATGTCTTTGTGTAGATGCAATCTTTTCTTTAGTATTTACTCCCCACCTGAAGAACTTCTTTGAATATGTTTTGTATTTCAGGCTTTACAAATGAATTCTCTCAGATTTTATGTGTCAGAAATCAGAAGAGGAGATATGGCTCAACTGATAGATTGCCAGCCTTGAACACAAAAGCCAAATAATAACAGGAGGTCCTGAAGTCAAGCTCCATTTCTCTGTCTCTCTGTCTCTCTCTCACACACATACATACACACACACAGGACTTACTTTATCTTACATTTTGAGAATTTTTCAGACATGATATTCTGAGATGACTTCTTTTTCTTTTAGAATTTTGAAGATATTACTCCATTGTCTTCTTGCTTACATTGTTTCTCAAGAGAAGTCCTGCGTCATTCTTATCTGGGTTCCAGTGTATGCAATGTTTCTTGTTTTGTGTGTGTGTATGTGCCTTTTGTATCATGTTTCTTTTCTTCTTTTAATTCCTTCTCTAGTTACTTTCAAGATTTTCTCTTTATTTTTGGTTTTCAGTAGTTTCACTACAATGTGTTTAGATTCTTTTCCCTATTCCCTGATTTGAATATCTCTGACTTTCTTAAATTTGTGATTTTTTTCCCACCCAACTTGGAAACTCATTAAATTTCTGTTCTGTCTTTCTGCTTATTTAATTATAGGTTTATTAAACTGTTTGAAAGTTCCCTATAGCTCTTGTATGATATATTTTCTTTATCATCCCTTATTTCTTTCTTCCTTGTACTTTAGATTTTGTTTATTCACTCCTGTCTTCATGCTGCTGATAAGGCTGTGGAAAGAGTTCTTTATCATAGATTGCTTTCAAAAAATTCTAACACTCCCACTTGACTCCTTTCATAGTCTTTTTTAAATTTTGCCATCAATTCATGTCTCTTATCAACTACCTTAGATCCTTTCAAACAGCATTCATAGTTATTTCTGTTACTGCTTGATAATTTGGGGTGTGTATGTGAGAGAGAGAGAGAGAGAGAGCAAGCATGGGCATTTCTTATTTATTTTTACTGAATGATGGACACTGGCAAAACAATAGCAGAGATTGAGGCAAGTAGCATTTACTCCTAGAAATGGACATACCTTTTTACTGTAAAGCAATTGTGCAGAAAATGTGCTCTATCTATTAAGTAGTTGATCTTGGTTTAGATTTTGTTGTTGCTAGAGTCACCTTTAGAACACCAGAGAATTTAAATCACTGTAGTGGTCAGCTGCTGTTTTCTTGTCCTTGCAGTATGGTCTGGACCACTAGAGGATACTTCTTAGCATCTCCTTTCCCAGTTCTCTCTCTAGGCTCTTGCTTCTATTCCAGTGATAGGCTGCTAAAAGCTGTTACTGAGTACAAGGCTCTTGATGGATGCAAGGATGGATATTTTCATTATCCTAGTCCAGCCTCAGTCTTCAGCAGGCTTTATGTGCCAAGACCTGAGGTTTGATCTTTCCTTGTGTTCCTAGGCTTTTCACCCATTAGAAGTCAATTTTTTCCTGTAGTTGTAGATTGCTGGGCAAAAGAGTTTCCTGCATCACTGCAGATGCTGAATGAATCAAGGAAGGATATAAAAGCTGACTAGATTTTCTGTCCTTTTTTAGGAGCAGCTTTATTATTTATTGATTGATTTCCTTAATGTTTCCTCTTCTCTCATAAAGATTAACTTTAACTTTTCCTAGGACTAGATTACAAAAATCTTTTTATCAAAAACGGAAAAACTCTGGAGCAAGCATTAGCATTTGTGTCTTCTGCTGAAAGAACCCAATGTGAATGTTTCTAGGATTGGTAGAATGCTTTTTTGTTATTTTGTTTTCTTTTTTGGGGTGTGCTGACATTGGAGCTTGAACTTAAAGCCTTGCACTTGTGTGTGTGTATGTGTGTGTGTGTGTGTGTGTGTGTATTAAATTCAGGGTCTAGGTGATGTACTTAAGTTTGTTTTTGTCCACTTGAGCCATAGATCTGCTTCCTGCTTTTTGGTAATTAATTGGAAATAAGAGTCTCACAAACTTTTCTGCTTGGGCTGGCTTTGAACTGCAAGTCTCAGGCCACAGTATCATGAGTAGCTAGGATTACAGGTGCGAACCACTGGCACAACTTAATTTTGAAACCTTGAGAAGGATGCTGCATGTACCAAAAAATAAAATAAGATGCTGCAGAAAATTCATGTAGGAAAATGCTCATGAGAAACTGGTGGAAAAAGAAGGTGGGAGAAGTTTTACATATTTATCATTTTTCTTCTTAGGTGTGGATATTTTTAGTAGTGAAGGAACTATATATGCTTAATTTGGGAGGGAGGAGAAAATTCTATTCTCAGCCTTAAAATATTACAGGGATTGTTTAGTCAGACAAACACACTTTAGAAGAGATGGACATTTTGGGCCTATGCAAATGAGTCAAAGAAAGAGATCAGTTCACTGTGGGAAGGATGGAGGAAGAGAAAGACTTGGAGGACCAGTCTAGACCACACTGAAATACTATTATTACCTGGTGAATGGGGGAGGTGGCAGACAGGACAGGAAAATGAGTGGAGTGAGTGAAGGTATGATGCAATGTACCAAACAACAAACTTTGAGCCCTTTGCAGCTTGGTTCAAGTATAGAAAGATGGGGTAATATCCCTAGGGCTAGGCATATCTGGGGTAGGAGTGAGCTTGTGAAGTTAGTGTTATTGTTTTGACTTTTTTTTGTGCCAACACTGAAGAACATTGCAGTTTGAGCCCAGTCCAATAAAATTTAGCAAGACCTCCCTCTCAACAAATGAGCCAGATACCGTGGTTTATTCCTGTCTGCAATCCCAGGATTGCTGGAGGCAGAGGGAGGAGGATCACAAGCCAAGGCTAACCCAGGCAAAAAGCCAAGAACCTATCTGAAGAAATAACGAAAGCAAAAAAATGTTGGAGACATGGGGCACATAGTACAGCACTTGCCAAGGGCAAAGCCTTGTGTTCAAACACCTATACCATGAAAAGTAATAACAAATGACCTGAGAAAGTTCTGTTGTCGGGCTCATTGTTTTCCTGTGCTATGAACTACAGTACATATATGTGAAAGACAGTATATCCAGTACATACCTATGAAATGCAGAACCAAGCTCAAGAAAGGAATAAAGTACACACAGTATTATCTGTATATTTTCACCTGCACGTACAGAACTCATACATACACATTTCCAAGTATGCCTCAACACATTCCAAAAACTAAGGTATCATTGACTGCATTGTTACCAAGGTGATACTTGCTGGGGAAACTCCAGGTTTGTTTTTAACTAAGAGCTTCATTTAGGATATCCCAGATTATCTGCTGAGGAACCCTCCCCTTCCTGTGTCCCTCTTCCTTTCCACTTCCTCTCCAAAGCCAGGCACAAATAAATGCACACGGCAAGCTGGCTCCAGGTCTGAGAGAATCTTGAGTTAACACATAGAACCCAGAGAGAAAGAGGACACATTCCTCAATGTTCAGCTGAATTCGAGAAGCCTTCTCCTTCCAAGACTAACAGATGAGTAGAGCAGGAAAGGGCGTGCCATGCTCTTACCCCTCCCATTTCCCCTGGCTTCTCCCTGTAATCACTTCCCCTTCAAAGGCTACAATGCAGAGCTTTGCTGGACTGGGCTCAAACTGCAATCTCTCTCAGTACTGGCACACACAAAAAAAATGCAAAACAATAACACAAACAGAAACTTCATAAGATCTGTCCAAACAAGACAGGCAATTCCTTAAACTAGTACAGCCCACAAGCAAGATTCTGGTCATTTGAGTTGGGACCAAAACAAGAAACAGGATCAGTAGAGCCAGTTGGGCCAGTTCCCTTGAGCACAATTCTTGAGTCCAATTCTTCCTGTCTCCAAACTCCAAGCGACTACTTATTCATTTGTTCTCTTTTCTACCTTCTCTATCTGGCTCCCTCAATGTGAGATGGAACAAACTGACATATTTTGAGGTCTGGCTGGGTCTTTAAATATGCTTCACGTTTCCCCCTAGATTACCTCAGAGGCAATGTTCAATCTTTGTTGGTTTTTCCAAGAACTTCACTCATGTCCAACACTGGTGAATTTAGAACTGGCATTGGCTTCGGTGGTATGACAAGAAAAGAATCATCTCGTAGCTCTCTGTAGCATTTCCCCTCACCCTCTGCCCTCCCTACTGGGTGCCCATCATACCTCCAAATCCCTCTACTAATAAGAAGGCAAGGCTTCTCTCCTCTCAACCCTTCAAGGGAACTGACATTCAGAGGCTACATAATATGGAGGGAGGGCAGAAAGAGATGGAGTGAGTTGGGTGGAAATTCTGGACGAAATTTGTAAGACTCTCTAAATGCTCAGAAACACACAACCCTCATCATGAACATAATTCATTCTATTTAGAAAATGGTTGTATGCCCCTGTTGTCACTGTATTCCATTTTGGTCCCTGGCTTTTGTATATACATTTAGGGAAGGGAAGGAGACAACAAAATGGTGTGGCAACTGCAATATTCACAAGACAAGATGTTGGAAATTATCCTTACAACTTGGGGGGAGGGGGTGGATGAGGGGGAGAGGGGGCGAGGGAGAAAAATGGGGGAAGGGGTAGCAAGCTAGACAAGAAATGTAATCACTACCTTACTATGTAACTGTAACTCCTCTGTACATCACCTAGACAATAAAATTAAAACAGAAAAGACAAAGAAAATAGTTGTATAATCAATAGCCAAATTCTTCATTCCCATCGGGAATATATATGTATGAAATGTATGTATTTATCTTTTGTTCAGAATGAATGTTGCCACGTGTGTGTGTGTGTGTGTGTGTGTGTGTGTGTGTGTGTGTTCAGAGTGAATGTGGTTGCTCCCTCTGGCCCAAACAAAGGAATTACTGGAAACCCTGATGTCTTTATCTCCTGAAGGTTCCTGGATCCCCTGGGAAAACACTTCTTTTTCCGGAGCTGCTGATTTCTACTCTGCTAGCTGAAGCCACTTCCATCTTTCTATTTTTCTGACCTATTATTATTCTCCCTGGGCCCTGCCTAATAGTGGAGCCTGTGGGCCGTGGAGCCACAGTGACATTTTCCTGAGGTGGAGGAGGTCTCTGTCTCTTATTCAGGCTTACAACTTTTACAGCTCTGGTCTTTAACTTGTGTTCTATTGAAATTCTTGAATCTCTTTTTCTCTTAATTTGGTAATGGTTATTCACACTGATGGCTACCACTTAGTATTTGCACACAAAAGTACTTCTTGGGGCTGGGAAGGTGGCTCAGTGGTAGAGTGCTTGCCTTGCATGCCTGAGGCCCTGGGTTCGATTCCTCAGCACCACATAAGCAAAAAGAAAAAAGCTGGAAGTGGTGTTATGGCTCAAGTGGTAGAGTGCTAGCCTTGAGCTGAAGAGCTGAGGGACAGCGCCCAGGCCCAGAGTTCAGGCCCCATGACCGGACCCAAAAAAAAAAAAAGTACTTCTTAATATATAATCTTTCCTCATTGTCCCATGACCATGTCCCACATCCTTAGCTTCAGTCTCTGTCCCAGAGTTTCCTGTGCATGCATTTGCATAAGAACTCTGTATAGTGGGAAAGCTACGTGTGTAGCGGGAGGAGAATATAATACTGTTAACATCTACTCTAACACTTTCCTCTTTCTCCCAGGGTGTCTGTATCAGCTGACTCTGTATAAAAAAAGGTTGTTATTTCTATTTTTTTGATATAGGGTTTACTACTTAGCTCAGGTTGGCCTCAAGCTCTGATCCTCTGCTTCTACATCACAAATACTAGTATACAAGTGTCTGCCACCATGCCTAGAAATAAATAAGATTTTTTTTTAAAGCAAAGCATGGTGATATATACTTTTAATTCTAGTACTTGGAAAGCAGAGGTAGATAAATCATGAGATTAGGGTCAGCTGAGCTAAACAGCAGAGACATTACTATAGGAAAACAAAACAAAACTTATTTATACCCCTCCCCCTTATATGCTAGGAAAATGCTGTCCAAAAGAATGTATTATAAGTCCTAGAATTTGTGTGTAAATATTCCTCTCTTTGGCGTTCTGGTCACATGAAAACAAAAAATACATAGATGTATTGGGTACAAACTTCTCCGCTGAGCTTTTAAGGCCCTCTGTGATCTGTCCCACCATCCCATCCAGTCCATCCAACCTCCTCACGGACACTCATTACATCATGTCCTTGACATCACTGTGGTTGGCCTCTTTGACACTGGACAGTGAGTATCTCTTCCTTCCTTCCTTCCTTCCTTCCTTCCTTCCTTCCTTCCTTTCTTTCTTTCTTTCTTTCTTTTCTTTCTTCTGGTTGTGGGGCTTGAACTCTGGGCCTGGGCTCTGTCCCTGCGCTCTTCAGCTCAAGGCGAGTGCTCTACTGCTTGAGCCACAGCGCCACTTCTGGTTTTCTAGTGGTTTTATTGGAGATAAGAGTCTCACGGACTTTCCTGCCCGGGCTGGCTTTGAACCATGATCCTCAGATCTCAGCCTACTGAGTAGCTAGCATTACAGGCATGCGCCACCACCAGTGCCCAGCTCAATGAGTCTCTTTCTTCCCTTTGCTGTGTTAGCTCCCCAGGCCCGCTGAAGCTCCTCCTTCTCCCTCCCCACAGCAGTCTCCCTTGCCTATTTGTGAGACTTCTTCCCTGAGCTTGCCTTTTCAGAACAACATCCATGTTCTTTCCTATACTTCTCTTCTACTTACATGGTCAACTCTAATATCGAGTCCACGGAACACGCCAAAATTACTTTTTAGTGCTAATACACTGTTATAGGTAGATTTTATGCCATTTTATTTAGATCTCTAGTTAGACTAAAAACTCTTCTAAAATAGATACTGGTTACTTATTTGCTTTTTGGTCTACCAAGCTACTTGACACAAATATTACAAGGTTATAAATGTCTTGCTTGGCAAAAATTGTATAGCATTTGGCAGATTGATAAACATCTTTGCATGCCCAATCTCATTTGATTTTCAAGATATACAACAGAGTTATGATCATTACTCTAAGGACATGGTGGCACATGCCTGTAATCCCAGCACTTGGGTGAAGAAGGTATGAGAATCAAATATTTGAGGCTGGCCTAGGCTAGATAGCAAATAAGACATTGTCTCAAAAACCAAAACCAAAAACCACCAAAACAAAATCACCATTACCTCGTAAATGGTCAGTGTTATGCTTAGATGGTCAAGGCTCAGATGATTTGACGGATTGGTTGGAGGTTTCACAGCAGACGGTTGCCACAGCCTAAAGATCTAACTACAAATGAGAAGCCAAGCTTTCCAAATTCATGGTTACTCTCTTCGGCGACAACAACAGGTGTCACCCTGTGTTTTGGTGTTGGAAACTTAATCCCCTAGGTTCATGTGCAGAGAAATGGTTAGATCATGAGCACCTTGCCTTCATTAATGGATTAATGCTATTATTGTGGGAGTGGATCCATTATCACAGGAGTGGGCTCCTCATAAAAAGAAGAATTTCTCTCTTTATTGTCCCTTCTGTCTTGCATGGACACCTTCACATGCCTCTCGCAGTCTGCCTTCCACCATGTAGCAAGAAGATACTCTGCAGACCCTGAACCTTGAACTTCCTAGCCTCCAGAACTATAAGGAACAGATTTCTGTTCTTTATAAATTATCATCTCCAGTATCCAACTGTAGTAGCACAAAGTGGACTAAGGCAGTAATCATTATATTACACCTCACTACCCTGCTTTGTCCTTCCTCGCTCCCTCCAAATTAGAGTGTATCAATGTTCTGTTTTGCTTGGATTTTTTTTGGGTGGGGGGCGGTTGTGAGGCTTGAACTCTGGGCCTGGGCGCTGTCTCACAGCACTTCAGCTCAAGGCTAGCACTCTACCACCTGAGCAATAGCGCCACTTCTGGCTTTTTTTTCCTTCTGTTTATGTGGTGCTGAGGAATCGAACCTAGGGCCTCATGCATGCAAGGCATTGATTGGATTTTTTTTGTCAGTCGTGGGGCTTGAACTCTGGGCTTGGGCGCTGTCCCTGTGCTCTTCAGCTCAAGGCGAGCGCTCTACTACTTGAGCTACAGCGCTACTTCGGGTTTTCTAGTGGTTTATTGGAGATAGGAGTCTCACAGACTTTTCTGCCCCCGCTGGCTTTGAACCATGAGCCTCAGATCTCAGCCTCCTGATTGGATTTTCATAATTGATGTTCCCCAGGAGGCTGATAAGACACCTAGTCCTGCCATGTACAACAGCAGGGATTTGAGGATGACTTCTCAGACCAGGCCACATTAAATGAGCTCCCTTTTCTGTCCCTCGAAGGATTCCAAGGTGAGGTATCCCTTTACATGGTCTCCTGACTGCTTCTTGTCTGGTGTTTCCTTTCTCTTCACTTCATCTTGCCTGAAAAGAGAAAAGAGTACAAACTTTATTCATATTTGTGAATGAACTTCAGTAATAGAAGTATCTGTAAGTAAACTTTTGTGGTTTTTTTTTTCCTCTCCAAAATTCAGTGCTACAAGTTCAGAACTTTAAGCTACACATACTCTTCTACTCTGAATGTTCCACACCCATTAAGAGCAGTATTATTAAAAACAGCAGCTACTGGGCGTGCTTAGAAACGACTCTTCTCAAGTAAATAACTTGGAATGTTTTTATTTTAGAATATCAAAGGGAGTCTGGACCACATTATGGCTAATTGACTACATATTTTCATGAGCAAAAATGAAGCTATATTTTAGTTAGAAGGATACCAACCACAATGTCTTTAATGCTGGTTACCAGCATTTTAAAAAGAGGAGCAGAGAGAGAGAGAGAGAATTGCAAACCAAATTTTAGCCTGACTTAAATCTTAGCTCTAGTTCTAGAACTAGAAGAGAATGTAGCACAGGCATTTTGGGCTGATTACAGTAATTGCTACCATGCTGCTATAACCCTACTTTGTGCAGATCTATTCTGATAAAGAAACATTCTTATGGACAATCCTCTCCCTCTCCTTTTCTCCCTCCTTTTCCCTCTCCTTTTCCCTCCCCCTTCTCTCTTTCTCCTTCCCTCCTCCTTTCTTCCATGTCTTCACTAATGAGAAGTGGTTAAAGTGCCCTAGCTTGCTAGAAAATAACAATGAATTCTGAAAGCTGAGCATACTTGAACTGCAGAGCCGTTCTTGAAGCTAAGATGCACTTATAACAAAGTTGATCTGACTCTTCATGATTTGTATAATTGCTTTGTGCTACATGGTAATTAGGCTTAATAAGCATTATTTATTTTACAAGCTAACCAATCATTTCTGGGCTTAGCCAGGGGTGGGAGTCTGAGTAGGGGGGTGGGTAGGGTGTTCTTTGTGGGAGCCCTCTCCTTTGAGGTCTTCTCATGGCTCACAGGATCTCAAGGGGGAGGGGCTGCAAGCAAAGCCACACCTAGCACCCCATTCTCCCAGGCTGGTCTCCTCCCTGTTTATTTTGCTGGTGAGTAAATCACTCAACTGGAGACTTCTAAAACTAAGCTGTGGGTGGCCTTGATTAAATGCTCCAGAAAGAAAAAGAAGAGAAAGAAAAATCTTGATCATTCAGAACCCAAGGATAATGAGCCTTTTCTGGCAGTGGAAATTTCTCAAATAACTCAGAACTTTCTTCTTCTTCCTCCTCCTCCTCCTCCTCCTCCTCCTCCTCCTCCCTCTTCCTCCCTCTTCCTCCCTCCTCCTCCTTCCTCCTTTTCTCAATCTTCTTCCTTTTCTTATTCTTCTTCCTCCTCCTCTTTTTCTTCTTCCTCCTCCTCCTCTTCTTCTTCCTCCTCCTCCTCCTACTTCTTGCCCTAAGCTTTTCATTTTAACCAGTTTAAATGGAAATCTTCATCAGATACATCACATACTCTTTCCTGGGTTGTTCAACAATGGGCATAATTCAAAATTTCGTACATTGAGTTTGAAAAATGATTGTTTATTATATTGACTGCTAATGGAAGAATGACTTCAGAGATTGCTGAAGCATGTAACATAATTTACTTTCATATAAAGTGACACACACACACACACAACACATATCTATAATTAAAATAGCTACACCCATCAGAATAACTAAGGTATTCACCCATGGTAGAAAGGCAACCAGAGCTAAATTCTAGAAAAGTGAGAGATTCTTGCTGTCATTTCAATAAAGCTGACTCACACTGAGGAGGAGAGGTGGTGGGGGCAGTGTAACTCAGTGGTAGACTGGCTTGCTGCCATGTGTGAAGTCTTGGGTTCTAGCCCCAGCATCAAAAAAAACAAATTCAGATGGAAGGAAAGGTGAGATACAAATCTCTATTCATAGAATCTATGATAAAAGCAATTTTCTTTTTCTGTTGACAAAGTAATCAGACATGCCAATTTTCACAACAGTTAAACCTTACAGATAAGCATAATATAGAAAGAAAAGTCTTTTATGTTCTACTCCACCCACATGGTCCCAACAACTACTCATGAAAAGTGTATCAATGTTTACTTTTCTTTTGCATTGACATTCTAGCATCCTGTGATTAAAAAAAAATATTTAGGGGCTAGGAATGTAGCTTAGAGGTAGAGTGCTTGCCTAGCATGCATGAAGCTCTGAGTTCGATTCCTCAGTACCACATAAACAGAAAAAGCTGGAAGTGGTGCTGTGGCTCAAGTGGTAGAGTGCTAGCCTTGAGCAAAAAGAAGCTCAGGGACAGTGCCCAGGCCCTGAGTTTAAGCCCCAGGACTGGCAATAAATAAATAAATATTATATATATATATATATAGAGAGAGAGAGAGAGAGAGAGAGGGAGGGAGGAAGGGAGGAAGGGAGGGAGAGGGAGGGAGAGGGAGAGAGAGAGAGAGGGAGGAAGGGAAGGAGAGGGAGAGAGAGGAGAGGGAGAGAGAGGGAGAGAGAAAGCTGGTCCTGAATTCAAGCCCCATGATGGAGAAAAAAAATTTTTTTAGGGCTGGGCACCAGTGTCTTGCACCTATAATCCTAGCTACTCAGGAGGCTGAGATCCAAGGATCACAGTTCACAGTTCAAAGCCAGCCTAGGCAGGAAAGCTGTGAGAGTCTTACCACCAAAAGAAGCCAGAAATGGAGCTGTGACTCAAGTGCTAGAGAGCTTGAGGAAAAAACAAACAAACAAACAAATAAAAAAAAACTCAGAGACAGGGCCCAGGCCTTAAGTTCAAACCCTAGGACCAATATAATACATATTATACTAGGATCTTCCTATACCTTTTAACTAGGCCTCTTAATTTACTAATTTATATTAAATATTTCATGAATGAGTCTGCTTTTAGTTACATTATTGGTTTTACCTTAGTATTCCATTAAAGTACTATAATTTATTTAAGCAGTTCTGTGCTGCTGGATATTTGTATAGTATCCAGTTTTGCAACATTAAAATCAACAATGAGGTCAAGGCATGGAGAAACATCTCTGAAATCCTAGCACATGAGAAGCTAAGCAAGGAGAATCATGAGTTCAAGGCCAGCCTGGGCTGTATAAAGGACTTCTGTGTTTGTCATTATACCCAAACAAAGTAACTGGAGAGAAGACTGATTTTGGCTGAAAGTTTCAAAGGTTTAAGTCCATCACAGCAAGGAGGGGATGGCAGAACAGTAAGTTTTATGTTACAATAGCCAGAAAGAGACCCCCATCCACTGGGTGGGCCCCATTCTATAAGCTCATATCCACGACAAGCTTTCTCCACTAGTGAGTTCTTTCTGGAAATAGCGGCAAAGACAGACCCAGAGATGTGCTTCACCACTTTCTCGGGCCTTTCTTATTCAGGTCAAGTTGACAATCAAGATCAATCATCATCTCAAAAAAAAAAGACAACAATGAAATAAACTTCTTTAAATATGTATAATTAAATATGTATCTCACAGACAGAAGAGGAAGAGGAAGATAGTGGATTGGATATGTCCAATATGTTGTGAGGAGTCAGGTAACACAAGAGAAACTATGTTCTTTAAAACAAAAATTTTTTAAGCTGGGCACTGGTAGCTCACGCCTATAATCCTAGCTACTAATGAGGCTGAGATCTCAAGATCATGGTTTGAACCCAGTTTGGGCAGGAAAGTACATGAGACTCTTACCACCAATAAATTACTCAGAAAAAGCCAGAAATGGAGCTGTGGCTCAAGTGGTAGAGTGTTAGCCTTGAGCAAAAGAAGCTCAGGGACAGTGCCCAGGCTCTGAGTTCAGACCCAGACCCTGCATATACACATATACACATACAAACACACAATTAATTTTTGGAGGTACTTGGTTATGAAGTTAGGCCTCATACTTGCTAAGGTATGTACCCAATCCTAAGAGAGACCAAATATTGGAGGGCGGGGAGAGGGAGGAAGGTAGGAAGAGAGGAAAGAAGGGAAAGAGACGTAGAGATTAAGAGGAATCGCATCAGGAATCACAAAAGGGATGGCAAAACAGCAGAAAAGCATGGGAAATAGAGAAAAAGAGCAAACAGCTCTAAGCCCAATCTCCAACTCGTCAAGAGGGACAAAGAAATCTGAAGATGAACTCACAAGGTAAGCCAGGTAGCCACAATGACAGTGTGCCAGTTCTAGTTCTGGAAGACTTACAGCCCATCCCAAGATACAATGAGACAAGGACTACTCTAGTGTAGAAGTCTAGCCTCACTGTAGAATGATATATTGTTACTCCCTCACCCTGTCTCAAAACAAAAAGAGAGAAGTATAGCAAGGTGTCATCTTGAGAGAGGGGGCCTATTTTATTTGTGACTGAGATACTTTGGGGGTTTGAAAACAAAGGACAATCACCTGTATTGTATAGATGGAAAATGGTAAGGAGAGGTGATTATAGAGTGGGAGAGAGTTTGATGTGATTCTGAAGAGAAGTTCAAGTAGCCACAAGCTCTGACTGAAAAGGATATGGTGGTTGGAGGCCCTGTTCTCCTTGGTGAAGAGCAAGTCCCATGGTCCCAGGGTTGTAGAATCAACAAAATAGCAAACCTGAGCTCAGACCCTCCAAATGATATGATATCCACAGCCTCCTCTCCCTAAAATGTAGGTGAACTGCTAGGTTGAGTTTGAAAGCATTGAAGCCTGCCTCTGGGAACGGCCTTTTTGTCTGTATTTCCTGTCAAGTTAGTCTAGGGGCCCAGAGTCCAGGTCTGACAAACCATATGAGTTCTACAACCACTTTCTCAATACAAAGAGATAAACTGCCTGACAAAGTTCGTAAGCAATTAAACCATCAGATAGAGAACACCTAAGCCCCCCCCCCCCCCCCGGATATTTTAAGCCAGTGCAGAACTCGGCACTCTGTTTAGTCACCTTCCTTTCTGATACATTTGTGGGTCAACTCTAGTTGCTTGCGGCTACTAGGAACACAACCTGGAAGAGGGGTAGCTTGTGGAAACCCGCCTGACCCTATTAGCTCTACGAAGCTAATAGAAGCTCCCAATGCATAAAGAAAGGAAAACTTTTTTAGTGACAGCTCTCCAGAAACTTTTGTGAGAGAGTCCAGATAGCTGTCCCTGATCTGAGCAGTGTTGGATATGAAGCTCAGTGCCCTGAGCATGTGGGTGAAAGCTTTGCTACCAAGCCATACTCCCAGTCAATACTTGAAAAATAATACCTCAGCCTGGTTACTGCACTGTCCTACCTCAACATTGAGACTATGTCAACTAAAAGACTATAGGTGATTAACTCTTCCAACCAATGACTTGGCCTTAGATATGTAAGTCCCAATAGAGAAATACCCAAAATATGAGGAGACAAGACAACATGATCTTCCAGGCTTCAAAAACTCTACAGTAACAAATACTAATCATATTTGTATTTATAATAAGATCTCAAAGAATTTTCAAAAATGATTATAATAATGACCAATAAAATTTAAGAGGACATAATTGCCTGAATAAATTCCAAGAAAACTCAAAGAACTGAATGAAATAAAGAAGGCAGTGCAGGACATGAGAGAGGAATTCATTAAAGATCTAAGAATTCTTGGGGAAAATCAAATTAATTCAGGAAATGAAAGGCTCAATAAGTCAAATAAAAACTTCAGTTGAACTGGATTGTAATCCTACCTACAAAGGAGGCTAAGATTTGAAGACCGTGGTTCCAAGCCAGGCTGGTCAGGAAAGTTCATAAGATTCATATCTCTGGGGCTGGGAAGGTGGCTCAGTGGTAGAGCACTTGCCTTGCATGCATGAGGCCCTGGGTTCGATTCCTCAGCACCACATAAACAAAAAGAAAAAAGCTGGAAGTGGGGCTGTGGCTCAAGTGGTAGAGCACTACCCTTGAGCTGAAGAGCTGAGGGACAAGTACCCAGGCCCAGAGTTCAGACCCCATGACCTGACTCCAAAAAAAAAAAAGATTCATATCTCCAATGAACTAATTAAAAAAGCCATATGTGGAATTATGATTCAAGTGGTAGTGTGCTAGCCTTGAGCAAAAGAAGCTTGGGGATAGCACATTCAAGCCCCAGGATTGGCACAAAAACAATTTCAGTTGAGAGTGTGTAGGTGTGGTTTAAATGGTAGAGCACCAGCCTTGAGTGAAAATGCAAGTAAAGGCATGGGGCCCTGAGTTCAAGCCCAGTACTAGCATACTAGCATGCTCACGTGCACATGCGTGCACGGTCACACACATACACACAAACTCAGTTGAACATTGATTCAGGAGACTAGATCAAATTGAAGACAGAATACTAAATATATATAAGCAAATATGCATATATTCTGAACACTATATTCAAATGGATTTGACTGTCAAATACACTAGATATATTTGAATATGAGGATGAAAATATAATAAAAATACTAAAGAAATATGAAATGAACATGAAAGACATCTGGGCTACCATTAAAAGACCAAACTTATGAATGATAAGAAGGAGGAGGAGAAGAAGGAGAAGAGGAATGAGAGGAGTAGGAGAAGGAAGAAGAAAGAACAAAGAAGCCAGGTGCTTGCTGGTGGCTCACACCTGTAATCCTAGCTACTCAGGGGCTGAGATCTGAGGGTCATGATTTGAAGCCAGCCCGGGCAGAAAAGTCCCTGTGAGACTCATCACTAATTAAACACTCAAAAACCAAAAGTGGTGCTGTGGCTCAAGTGGTAGAGAGTTAGCCTTGAGCACAAAGAAGCTCAGGTACAGTGCCCAGGCCCCGAGTTCAAGGCCCACAACTGATGACACCAACGACGCCGACGAGGAGGGGAAGGAGGAGGAGGAGGAGCCACTACCACCTATAGGTACAGAAAACGTATCCACTAAAATAATAGTAGAAAATGTCCCCAGTCTTGAGGAGGAGATGGTCATCCAGGCACAGGAGAGGTCTATCAGACAGCAAATAATCTTCCAAATGTTACTTTATTAATCATACAGAACAAGGAGAATATTTTGAAAGCTTCAAGAGAGAAATGCCAAGTAACATATAAAGAAAAACCAATCAGAATAACAGCAGATTTTTTTTCTCAACAGAAAACTTAAAGGCAAGAAGGACATGGAATGATTTATTTCAACCCCTAAAGAAAAATATCTGCCAACCTAGATAGACGAATGATAAAAATTAAATAATCATCTCAACATATTCCACAAAAGCTTTTGACAAAATTCAGCATTTCTTTATGATAGAGTTCCTGAAAGTGCTAGAAATATACTTTAATACAATAAAAGTTATATATGATATACTTATAGACAACATTGTAGTAAATTGGGAAAAACAAAAACAATTTTCTCTAAAGTCAAAGAGGAGGGACATAAGGGTATCCATTCTCTCCACTCAGTGCAGAGCTTGAATTCTTAGCTTGAGCAATAATACAAAAATAACAAAAGGTAATGAAATTGTCCTTTTTTGCAAGGAAATATGATCATATACTTAAAAGACCATGAACACTTTACCAAAAAACTCTTAGATCTGATACTTTTTGAAAAATATCAGGTTATAAAATCAACATACAAAAATTAGTAGCTTTCTATACACTAACAATAAACAACTTGAAAAAGAAATCAGGAAAACAATCCCATTCACAATAACCTCAAAAAAAAAAACAAACCCTGGGAATAAATCTAGCAAAGAAGGTAAAAGATCTCTACCAGGAAAAGTATGAAACATAGAAGAAAGAAACTGAAGAAGGCATCAGAAGATGGAAAGCCTTTCTATGTTCATGGATTAGCAGAATTACTATGGCTGTACTATGGAACTTATAGATTTATACATTTATAGACTCAATACAATCCCCATCAAAATTCCAATGTTGTTTTTCATAGAAATGGAACAACCAATTCTAAAATCCATGTGGAAGTACAAAAGACTCTAAATAGCCAAAGCAATCCTGAGGAAGAATGATGACAATACTGGACTGCAAATGTACTACAGAGTCATAGTAACAAAAGTAGCTTGGTACTGGCACAGACACAAATTCCAATAGAATAGAATAGAAGACCCAGAAATAAGCCCATACAGCTACAGCCATCTGATTTTCAAAAAAATGTGCCAAAACATATGTTGGAAAAAACAATCTCTTCAACAAATGGTCGTAGAAACACTGGATATCTGTATGTAAAAGACCAGAACTAGATACCTCTCACCCTGTATAAAAATTAACTCAAGCGGGGCGCTGGTGGCTCACGCCTGTAATCCTAGCTACTCAGGAGGCTGAGATCTGAGGATCGCGGTTCAAAGCCAGCCCAGGCAGGAGAGACCGTGAGACTCCTATCTCCAATAAACCACTAGAAAAAACCGGAAGTGGCGCTGTAGCTCCAGTGGTAGAGTGCTAGCCTTGAGCTGAAGGGCTGAGGGACAGAGCCCAGGCCCAGAGTTCAAGCCCCATGACCGACAAAAAAAAAAAAAATTAACTCAAAATGGATTAAGGATCTAAGTGTAAGATCTGAAAATCTGAAACTACTAGAAAAAAACATAGCGAAAACGCGTGAAGTTATAGGACTCTGCTCAGAAAACAAAATCAAGGATTAAAAATTAGATCTTGTCAAGCTTAAAACTGCTCATCAAAGGAAATAATTACAAGAATCAGGAGACAGTCTACAGCATGGGAGAAAATCTTTGTCAGCTATTCACTGAATAAAGGACTAATATGCAGAATATCCAGAGCTCCAGAAACTAAACACCAAAAGAACAAACAATCCAATAATAAATGGACAAATGAATTGAACACCTGTCAAAAAAATACAAATGACCAATAAATACCTGAAGAAATGTTCAACTTCATTAAACATAAAGGAAATGTGAATAGAAATCACAGTGAGATTCCATCTCACCCCAGTCAGAACGGCACTCATCAAGGAAACAAACAACAAATGGTAGTAAGGATAGAAAAAGTCCACATACACTGTTGGTAGAAACATAAATTAGTGTAGGTTATTTGGAAATCAGAATGGAGGTTCATCAAAAACTAAAAATTGACCTGCTTTATAACCCTGCTATACCACCCTTAGACATATATCCTAAGGAATGTGAGGTAACATACAATAGAAATATCTGTACACCCATTTTTATAGCAACATTATTCACAATAGCCAAGCTATGGAATCAACCTAGGTTGATTGAATGGATAAATGTGATAAACATATACAATGGAGTATTATTCAGCCATAAAGAATGAAATCATGTCATTTGCAGGAAAATGGGTAGAACTAGAAATCATTACAGACTGTCCTTTATTTTTGCTTTTACTACACAAAAGCTTATTGTTATATGTATTTATTGCTCCTAGAACTGAGGAATTTTCATACTTATATATTTCTTAATTACCTCAAGATTATAAAAATATATATAGAAGCCTGCCTTATTTGTGAATGTATCCCCCAAATTTTGACCAAGTATAGTAAAATAAATTATAATAATTTTTTAAAAATCAAAAGGGGGCTGGGAAGGTGGCTCAGTGTTAGAGTGCTTGCCTTGCATGTATGAAGCCCTGGGTTCAATTCCTCAGCACCATATAAGCAGAAAAAGCCAGAAGTGGCGTTGTGGCTCAAGTGATAGAGCGCTAGCCTTGAGCTAAAGTGCTGAGAGACAGTGCCCAGGCCCATAATTCAGGCCCCATGACGGACAAAAAAAAAAAAAAATCAAAAGAAATTTCAAAAAGAAACATTTTAAATTCCCCTATGCACATTTGGCGCTCAGCTGATGTGGAGAAACTCTCAGTCAGTCCCACATTGTTGTCAGTTGTGTTCAAATCTCTGTGTGATCTGCTGAATGTTTTCTTGACCTTAATCTTGTGAAAGTATTACTCCCCAAAAGTAAATAGTACCTCCCCCCAAGCAAGGGGAAAGTTATGGTATTTCTTGAAAGCTCCAAAGGGCACATACTGTTCTTAATTTGAGTGATAAAGTGAAATTTTTATATTTGTTGAAAGGTAGCACTGTCTTTAGTGGAAGTTGGATAATTTTATGGAGAAAATGAATCAACCAATGACACTAGTCAAAATGAAGCATATAAAATAAATCTAGTTTGGGGTGAGAAGTACTAACATGTACATGTGGTAGAGATAAATTTGAATAGTTTTAAGAATACTGAACCCTAGGTATCTTGAGCATTTGTGGTTTTTAACTGTCTCTCAGTCTCCATGGATCAATATACCCACAAATACCAAGTGTCCACTGTATCCACATTTTCTTCTAATTTCAATTATGGCTTCATTTATCTACTCATTTTTTTCATCCCTTTGAAACATTTTTAGTGTAGGGAAAAAGTGATGATTCACTGTTCTCTTTCTAAATGGCTATCAATGTCACAAGACCATTTATTGAGTTATTTTTCCTCACACTAGAAATGAGACCTATATCCTATGCTACATGATATACAATTTGCAACCTGTTTGAAGGTCCATTTCTGGGCTATCTTTTCATTCCATTGTTCTGCCAGTGACTTGCTGAGGTGTAACTGCAGTGAATAGTTCCTATAACTTTGTAATACACCCTTATTCTTACTAGGGTTTGTTTCCCTCCATAATTTTACTGACTAATCTCACAAGTTTGTTCCTCTAAAAGATTATCTATTTTTTGTTAAGTTCTTAAAAATATTATGTTAGCATTTTGATAGAATATTGTTGTTTATAATGAAGAGAGAATTGTCATTTTACATGTTTTTATCTATTTAAAAATGCAACTATTGGACTGGGAATGTGGCTTAGTGGTAGAGTGCTTGCCTAGTATGCACGAAGCCCTGGGTTCAGTTCCTTAGTACCACATAAACAGAAAAAGGCAGAAGTGGTGTTGTGGCTCATGTGGTAGAATGCTAGACTTAAGCAAAAGAAGCTCAGGAACAGTGCCCAGCCCTGAGTTCAAGCCCCGGACTGTCACCAAAAAGAAAAAAAATAGAACTGTTCGCTGGGCATGGTGGCTCACGCCTGTAATCCTAGCTACCCAGGATCATAGTTCAAAGCCAGCCTAGGCAGGAAAGTCCCTGAGACTCTTATCTCTAATAAACTACCAGAAGATTGGAAATGGTACTGAAGCTCAAGCTAGCCTTGACTTGAAGATCTGAGGGACAACGCCCAGGCCCAGAATTCAAGCACAACACACACACACACACACACAATGAAACTGTCTTTCTATGATTTTTTTTTCTTGTTCCAGTGCTGGTACTTGAACTCAGAGTCTGGAGTTTCAAAGTTTGGTCTGCCTGGGTTGGCTTCTAACTGCAATCCTTAGATTTTAGCCTTTGGGTTGCTGGGTTACAGGTATGAGCCACCAGTAACTCACATCAATTTTATTTTATTCTTATTTTTATGTTTTTATGATATTACAGATTGAACTCAGGTTCTCAAGCTTGTTCAGCATGCTCTAGTACATAAGTCACACCTCAAATCCCTTTTTTCATTGGTTGTTTTTAAGGTAGCATCTCATTTCATGTGTAGGCCGGCCTTGGCTCTGATCCTTCTATTTGTTCTTCCCTGTGTCACTAAGCTTGACAAGCCTAAACCATCAACCCTACCACTGAATTCCTCCCATAGTTGGGATAAGAGGGGTATGCCACCATACCTTGCCATTGGTTGAGATGGAACATGTGAACTTCTTTTTGCCTAGGCCAGCCTTGAACCATTATCCTGTCTGGCAAATAGCCAGGATTACAAGCTTGAGCCATTGTACTCAGCTGAACTTTGCGTCTTAGTATTATACATTTTTCTTCATATAGTTAAGACTTTATATAGTCTTATTAATATCCTTAACTATTTTCTCATTGCTGCTTTGAATAAGTTATTTTCTTCCTGTTTGGGGTTTGATGGGAAATAACCTCCCAGAAGGCTTATTTTTGAAGGCTTGGGCCCTAACTGGTAGTACTATTGAGGATGCTTAGGTCATGAAGGTGCTAACTGTATCAGTGGGTTAACTCATGAATGAGTTCATAACTAAATGAGCTATTACAACTAAATGAGCAGTCTTATTGCAGGAAGTAGGTCACTGATTTTGCCTTTGAAAGGCATATCTTAGTTGTATTCCCTTCTTTGCTTCCTGGCTTCCATGAGGTGAGCAACTCTCCTCCACTAGGCCTTTTCTGCCATGATGTTTCTGCACTACCACAGCCTAAAGCAATGGAGCCAGCCAGATGTGATGGATGTATGTATCTGCAACTATGAGTCAAAATAAATTTTTCCTCCTTTAAGTATCTTCTGTCAGGTATTTCATCACAGTGATGAAGAATGAACACACTTCCAGTAAATTTTCTATTTGGTTGCTTCTTGTATGAAAGAAAGTTGTTGGTTTTTTAAAAAGTTCTAAATATGCAGTTACCTACTTCCCTGAATTCTCATATTGTTTCTAGTAGTTAGTTACTTCTCTTGGCGTTTCAAGTGCCTTGTCCTGTCACATGCAGTGACTATAATTTGGAACTTTGCTTCTTCGTTTACAATATCTATACCTTTTATTGGTTCTATTTCTCTGTCTTTTTCTCTCTCCCTTTTCTCTTTTAAGATAGGGTCTCACCAGGTGACAGTGGCTCACACCTGTAATCCTAACTACTCAGGGGGCTGAGATCTGAAGATTGCTGTTTGAAGCCAAACTGGGCTGGAAGGATTCTTATACTCCTATTTTGACATGGTCATTAAAAGCATTTTACATAAGCCAGCACCGGTGACTCACACCCGTCATCCTAGCTAATTAGGAGGCTGAGATCTGAGGATCACAGTTCAAAGCCAGCCTGGGCAGGAAAGTCTGTGAGACTCTTATCTCCAATAAACCAGTAGAAAACCAGAAGTGGTGCTGTGGCTCAAGCGGTAGAGAGTTCACCTTAAGCTGAATTGCTGAGGGGCAACACACAGGCCCAGAGATCAAGCCCCATGACTGACCAAAAAAAAATAATAATAAAGAACATTTTACATAATGGCTATATGTGACCCACTTCCTAGATATGGGACCTGATGCAAGATTCTTAACTTCATTAGTTATTAGCATCCTCAATTGCAAAATGAGAGTGATGGATAAAACCTCTTTCATTGGGTGAAAGGGCTAAAGAAGAATATATAATACAAAATATGTCAGATATGCCCATTATATAATATGGGCAAAATAAATGTTAGCTTTTGTGAGTGTTGTTTTATTATGAATGAATGTTCAAATTTATTCCATTCCTTTTCTTTCTCTTTGAAGGTAATTGTGGCTTTTTCCCCTTTGATTATTCATATAGTGAATTATACTAATATTTTCTAAAACTAAATCATGTCGAAATGAGTCCAAATTTGTCACAATGTATTTCTAATGGGCTACTATCAAATTTTATTTGTTAATATTTTGATTAGGATTTTTACACATTTAAATACAAGATTTTCCTTGTGTCTATGCGGAGCAGGAGAGAGAGAGGGATAAGGGCTGTGTGGGTGCTATACTTATAGTTGTCCAGCATGTGACGTATATGTGAATACGATGTGCGTCCAGTGTAAGTTGGTGTGTTGTCTGTGAGCAGTTATGTGTGTGGAAGGTAAGGCACATTTATATTTGTGTAGAGTGTGGTCTATGTGATGTGTGTGTATGATGTATGGTGCTTGTGTGATATGTTTCTATGTATTTGTGCAATGTGTGGGCTGTGTATATGTGAAGTGCAATGCTTCTGTGTAGTATGCAGTGTATGTGCAATATCTACAAAATTTGATACCAAAGTTATATTGGCTTCATGCAATGAGCACAAGCACTAAATGAGTTTGATTACAATAGAATAATTTCTTCCTTAAAGCTTTTAAATTAGTAACTCGTTGAAGGACCTGAGCCTAGGTTGTGCCTAGCAGCAGTTTCCGTTTCTTCCATGGAGTTGGTTTTTAAAATTCTGAGAGTCAATTTTGGTTGGAATTTCTTTGAAAACCATCCACTCATTCTCATTTGATAGAAAATTAGAAACAGCTGCTTTGGGTATAATATGAAATAATAGTGCAGTATATTAAATAGCTTTCTTCACATTTAGTATGAAAAGAAAAAGGTTAAGAAGAATTAAGTAGCCATTCTGGCACCAAGAACACTGTAAATATGGTCAACAATTGGCTCTTCTTTGACAAATAAAAATAGAGAAATGTGATTGGTTTATTTACCATGGCTAGGTACGCAGTAAATAAAAACCCACATAGTGTGTGTGATCAGTAGACTAAATCCTTCCAGATACCTTGGCTCTTGAGGAAACATTGAAAGAAGTCCTCAGGGGCTGGGACGCTCAGATGTGCATTCACAGGCTAAAGACATGAATGCAAGCTGCTGACTGCCGGGAACCCGAAGGGCTACTCAGGAAGAGAGGCAGAGTGGAGCTGAGAAAGAAGAAAAGACTTGAAAAGATTGAGAACATCTCATTGAGTACAGGCAGGATCAAAAGTGCAGTGGTGCATAGCAAGCTGTGATGGTTAATTTTATGTCAACTTGACTGGGCCACTGACAGCATAATAGTGAGCTGTGGCTCTTTTTACTGCTTGTCCATTCCAGTCTTATTGGCTGTGTGTTTTCCCAGATAGTACACTAAAGGATGGTTTTGGAGATTCTTTGATTTTCCATTCTTTGATTTTCACATGAAGTCATGGAAAGAAGTTTTGAAGCCAAGTAGGCCTTAGTTCGAAATTATAAGTAAGTCACCTTTTGTGTGAACTAGTGCCTAAGCCTTTCTGAGCTGGCATTCCCTCATCTACACAGTGAAGCCAGAGTATGGAGCTTGCATAGTTACTGGGTAGACAGCATGTGCAGTGTTGTCATCATAGAATAATTGTTTTTAAATCTTTTTTGTTCGTCGTGGGGCTTGAACTCTGGGCCTGGGCGCTGTCCCTGCGCTCTTCAGCTCAAGGCAAGTAAGTACTCTATCACTTAAGCCACAGCCCCACTTCCCATAGAATAATTTTTTAAATCAAAAGTCAGATTGAGGGACTGGGAAGGTAGCTCAGTGGTAGAGCACTTGCCTTGCATGCATGAGGCCCTGGGCTCGATTCCTCAGCACCACATAAGCAGAAAAAGCTGGAAGTGGTGCTGTGGCTCAAGTGGTAGAGCACTAGCCTTGAGCTGAAGAGCTGAGGGACAGCGCCCAGGCCCAGAGTTCAGGCACCATGACTGGCAAAAAAAAAAAAAAAAGTCAGATTGAGCCAGGAATCAATAACAAAAAATAATTAACATTTGATAATTTTTGTTGGGAGAGATTGCCTCACATTTGTAATCCTAGCCACTCAGGGGGCTGAGATTCAAAGGTTCACAGTTTGAAGTCAGCCTAGATAGAAAAGTCCTCAAAACTCAATCTCTAAAATAACAGCCAAAAAGTTACATTGGAGGCATAGCCCAAGTGAGGTGCTAATGGAGCAAGAAAGTCAAGCAAGAGCAAAGTCCTGAGTTCAAACTCGAGAGCTGCCAAAATAAAAGGACAAATAATCAGGTTAGGTTTAACAGTTTACAAGAAAATGAAAGAGTTGAGATCACACTGAAGAATGCTTTAGGCTAAGTGCTCAGTGATCTGTCTCTGCCAAAAGGAGGAAACCTGGCTCTGGGATCAAAATGAAAATCATCTAACAGCCCAACACTAGTCATTATCCTTTAAAAATTCTTAACGTTCACTATTAGAACCAGAATCTCCTGCAGATGTTAGTGTAATATCAAATGGCACACAACCTCTGCTCCATCTCAGCAAAATAGTCAGAGCTGTAAATCAGTGAGACCTGATGTTCCCATGCCTGATATCCTTTGGCATATGGAAAGATAGACATTCACCCTCTGGATATTCAGCAGAGGGCAATTCCAGTTGTATATACCTGTGAGCCTCTGTAGTGAGTTATAGATGGCTATTGATTCTTTGATCTTCATCCTATAGAGAAGTGAACTTCATTCCCCCTACCACTGATTAGCATTGTACCACTGATTACAATGGAAGGAAACCATGTAAGTTCTAGGACTAGGCTTTTAAAAAAACCAGGTGACTTCTTCCTTGCTCTTTTGGAACCCTGAGTAGCCACCTGACAAATCTGGATGCCCTGCTAGATATTCTACATGGCAAGGTCATGAAACTACATGGTGAAAGATTGGGAGCAGGGGGCAGCCAAGCCAGCCTTCTAGCCAGAGCCATCCCTGCTAAGGTGCTGGAATGTGAGCAAAGCCACCTTGGACCCTGTAGTTCAGCTGCAGCTGAATGCCATTGAAGAATCCCACCAGATGCCAGGAGAAGCAAAATAATTCTTGTCTGAGAGCTGCTGAATGCCTAATGCCCCAAACAGAAAAATATACAATGCTGTTGTTTCAAGACACTAAACTTTGTAGTACTTTTGACACAGGAATAGATCCTCCAGAAGCAAAATCCTGCACTTGCAACTCTCTTTGCAGGATGCCCACACAACCCTAAGGACTTGAAATGACTCCGTTCCCTGAATTCTTTATTAAATATGGCATGTCTTAGAGCATTTTGCTTCCTCACTGTCTGGGAGCTCAAAGAGGGATATAAAATGGAAGTAGCACAGTTCAATCTAGAAAGGGACTAGTTACCTTCGATTCTAACTTTCCTTCTTGCACTCATTGTTTTTAAAATTTGGACCAATTAGGTTATAAAGAGTAGGAAGAATGGAGTGTAGGAAGGGAGGATGGAAAGAGAAAGGAAAGGAGGTCTCTGATTGGTGGCATGAACAAATGGAATTAAAACCTCCTGATGAGTTGGGTACCAGCGGCTCATGCCTGTAATCCCAGCTACTCAGGAGGCTGAGATCTGAGGATCATGGTTCAAACCAGCCCAAGCAGAAAAGACTATGAGACTCTTATCTCTAATTAACCACCAGAAAACTGGAAGTGGCACTGTGGCTCAAGCGGTAGAGCACTAGTCTTAAGCTGAAGAGCTGAGGGACAGCGCCCAGGCCCAGAGTTCAAGTCCCATGACCGACTTAAATAAACAAACAAACAAAAAATCCTCCTGATGAGGAAATGTCCGGATCCTCCTCCACCCTTTGGAAACTATGCCAGTTGGTAACACCAACTCTACTTTAGAGGATGAGTCAGACAAACAGCTAATGGCTAACAGAACTCTTATTCTGGCTTCTGTTTGAATTGTTTCATTCACTCCTCAGGTTTATAAGCATTTATTGAGTGTTCTCTATGAGAGTGTTATCTATCTTGAGGTTCGAAACAAGACATCTCTTACCAGAATCAAATCAGTAAAGTGTTGCACCTTCACTCCAAGAATAGGAAATATATTCTCTCACTCTGGGGTTTCCTGCTTGTAACACATTCAGAACACACAGGTGCTTACTTACCAAGGTCACTTAAACACAGTCCATTGTGTGAGAGCCCAAGGGAACCATTCTCCATGCACCACTGTCACAGCGAGTCTTCCCTGTAGGCTGCGAAAGACTGAGAATCCATTGGAATCTTCTACAAAAAGAAATACTACGAGGGACTTAGGGTGGAGCTTAGCAGTAGAGGGCTTACATGAGACCCTAGGTTTAACACTCAGCACAAAAGGAACAAGAGAAGAAGAAGAAGTAGGGGGAGAAAAAGGAGGAGGATTAGAAAGAGTAGAAGAAGAAATGCCATGAAAGTTTAGGTCCATGGCAGTAAGACTTTACCTCAGTGTGTCCACATTGTCACCAAAGGCATGGTCTACTGCTGGCTAGTCTTGTGCATTTCAGGAATAACCACTGAATTTGAGACTCACTGCCAATTTGGCGGTGGGATCTGAAAGAACAGGAGGATGTAATACCTGTCTTCCCATTCATCCCCCTTGACATCAGTGTCACAGATCTATTTTATTGTTTTCTTTTGCTATTGGGCTTTGAATTCAGGGTCCCCAGCTCGCTTAGGTAGGGGCTCTCCCATTTGAGTCATAGCCTCACTCTTTTTTGCTTTCGTTATTTTTCAGATTCAATCTTGTGCTTTTCGTTCAGGCCAGCCTCAAATTGATTTGATTTGATTCCAAAATTCTTCTCTGCCTAGAAATGCCATGGAACCTAGGGGACCAGGCAGTAGCCGTTTCACAGTAGCCACGTGGTATATACCTCAGTTCATATCTTTCCTAAAAGCACTTGATTTCAAAGCTAGGAAGTCTCTCCTCCCAGATCCAAGATGGCTTCACTTATGGTGCCACAGTATTAACTACTTGTTATCCGCATGCCTCAACAAAGAGTCAAAATATGTCTAACAACATTCCTATTATCCAGGCCCACTTAAATATAATCTGCCTCTTTTGGAGATGATTTTAATATACTGCAAACTAAGTAAAAATGGAAGAGAATAATGCATTGAATCAACAGTTTAGAACCAGAACAGGGAAGTAGAAGTGTGGCTCAAATGGTAGAGCACCATCTTTGAGTGAAAATGCCAAGCAAGAAGACAAGACCTTGAATAGAAGCCCCAGTACAAGCTTGTGCCTTAAAAAAAAAAAAAGACAGCTGGGCACTGGTGGCTCATGCCTGTAATCCTAGCTACTCAGGAGGCTGAGATCTGAGGATCACGGTTCAAAGCCAGCCTGGGCAGGAGACTCTTATCTCCAATAAACCACTCAGAAAACGAAGTGGCGCTGTGGCTCAAATGATAGAGCGCTTGCCTTGAGCTCAAGAGCTGAGGGATAGTGCCCAGGCCCAGAGTTCAAGCCTCATGATTAACAAAAGCAAACAAACAAACAAACAAAAAACAAAAACCCTGAAGACTATAGAGTTCAACCTCTTCATGGTACAGACAAGGAAACAGGCCCAAACCTTACCCAACCTGTGCAAAGCTATTCACAGTACTTGGTCATTGAGTCCTCAACCCAAACTCTTGTCTCCACATTTTCATGGAACTGAATCATTTGGCCTCTATACCAAACTGAAAGACAAATAATTTGAGAGTTTTACTCCCCCCCCTTTGCCTAACAAAAACAGAAACATTCCTAGTTAAGCCAAGACAGGGTCTGACAGAGCTTGGCAGCTGCAAGTGTCTTTCTAAATCTGGAAACAACACATCTCTTTTGAAAGTAGGAGCAACAATTTGTGCCTCTTAAATGTGAAGAAATGTATTCCTTTGTGTGAGAAAAAAAATAACTGCTGTGAAATTGTTAAAGGTAAATATTGGGCAAGACAGTCGGCAAAGCAAAAGATACTGAGTTTGTCAGAACAGTTTGTTTCTTCATGTGCCAAAAAGAAAAGACACAGGAAAATTCTTTTTCCATTTGTGAATATAGTCTCCCAATTTCCCCCGAAAATGAATATACAAGAACTCATGAGACACAACTGAATACTCAGTTACTTGATAAACAAAGCAGGCTGAAATAAGGCTAACGAGGGGGGGGGACCCAAACTTTATTCATTCTATAGGAAAAATTACCTACCATAACCCTCTAGGATCACTGATAGACTAAAGACATATAATTTAGATCCTTGGTTTCAAAGGGATCTTGGCTTAATATGCACACATCCATTAGTTCACATTATGAATGAATGATTTGTGACAGAACTCCTATAGGTCTTCATATATTCATTTTTGTTTATTATCTGTTGCATGTCAATTACAATGATTTCTGAACATACATGGGAAAATAAGATATAGGAACTGCCCTCCAGCTCACAAATTGCAAGACAGGATACAGAGATAGGACTTCAACCCAAGCATAGTGATGGAGAATGTTTAGTATAGACAATGGTGGAGGTGGGAAAGCACCAAGAGCCATTACCCCAAAGGATAAGAGGGAAGTCCTTTATACACATGGCAGAATGCCTCTTGGCCCATCTCTACTTAAGAAGGCCAGCAGCAACTTTCAGAGACTTTGTATTCATGGAATACAATGACCTGTGACTTTAGGAAATGTCATGCCCCAGAATCTAACTCTACTAGATTAGCTACCATGTGGGGTAATAATACCTTCTATGCCATACTCAATCTTTGCATCTTTACCCTTCATTTTTTGCTTTAATACTAGATTTCTGGTCTAGGTGACTCAAGTATCTCAGTCTTTTACTATCCTTGCTTCCATTTTTCTTAGCTTCCTTCTACATGAAGACAAACAACATGCTCTCATGAGTGGACAATAACCTCTTTTACTGTACTACACGGCAGGATACCTACTTGCCTTCTTTACTTTATTCTTTGTGTGCCCCTTGTACCAAACCATTGCACAATTGTGTGCTTGTGTATACATTGTCTTGCATTTATCCTCTCACTCTCTGGATACTGGCATTTGAACTCAGGACCTTGCCCTTGCCAGGAAGGTGTTCTACCAGAACAGCCATACCCTCAGTCCTTATTTCCCCCTTTCTTATTCCCTTGTAGCATAGCCCAGGAAACACCATGGATCTATAATGAAAATGGGAGAGGACTGATGAAAATTCTAGATAGGTTCACTAAAATTGGGGACAGGAGGCTGACCCATTGTACTATGGTTCTAGACCTAGCTAGAGGTTGGGAGCCTGGTTGGTAGGTAGAGCAAGAGTGTGACAAACAGGTGTAGGCCACGTTGACATTAGTATTACACGATGTAATGTCTGATGGTAGGTAGGTAGGTTTCATGCCAGAGTGGTATGACATTGCTCTTGGCAAGGAAAAAGCAGAGGCTCTTTTCCTGCTGTCCCTTAGCAACCTTTAAGGCAGACAGTACTTAGAAGACAGCCACAGCATCTGCTTACCAGAATGGGTTTGGGCAGGAAGTGGACCAGCAACCAGGGTAAACCGAGACCCCCTGGAGCTTCTTCAGCAGTCTGTGGGAGGGCAGTGAGGAAGGCATGTGAGAAGACCACTGTGGCCTTGGGGGAAGGGTGAGGGTTGAGCTCGACTTCCTTCAACTGGAGGTGCTAAGACCCTTGAGGGCGTCCATGTTCTGACTCCAATCAGAATACACATACCAGGAGTTCGAAAGCACAAGCCAGTTGAGTTGAATCCAGTCAATTATTCAGAACCTCTTGTAATAGCTCTGTGGGTTTCATACTGCAAGAGAATAAATGGTCCCTAGGCAAGGAACACGTCCATATTGACTTCTAAATGCCTGATGGTACAGATGACTGTGACCAACAGAAATAGTCTCATAGACCTGACAAAGGGCACAGCCGATGAACCTTCCAACCTCAGAGGGGCTTCTTGGCCCTCGTGCCAAGGGCAATCAGTTGCTATGCAGTGATGCCACCAGACTGGGCTATGCACTTACCAGTCTTCAGTCACAGTACTGCCAGTCCTTACTGTTCTTATGTCAAGAGAGAAAGGATCATTGACCATGTAGACCTCTGTTCTGTTCTGGGGATTCCAACTTGGGACCTGTCCACCAGATAGAATTACTAGCAACAATTTAGGGCGTACCTGAGTGCTTATGGGGCAAGTGAAATGGTTGGTGGGGCTGGGGTGGAGAGGGTGCCAGTTTCCCAGGACTACTTCCAGGTGCACCATTCCTAAAGTCCACCATTAGAGATTACACACTGGTTCAGTACATCCATGGGGCCAGCCACTTCACTGACACTTCACTGACATGAGGTCTCCTACATTCCTGGGGAATTCACAAGAGAGAAGTATGGTTTCTGACACAGGGAGAGCTGGCACCAGCCACCCTGAATGGATAAAATATACATTCGCTCAAAAGCTGTATTCCCTTTTTTCTAGAAAGATATGGTAATAAACAGATCCTGCCTGAAGCAAAATTGTGAAACTGAGAAGTCAGTGAAATTTGCCTTTGGGTGTTTCCAGCCTCTGGGAAGCCTTCCCCTCTCCCCTCCTCACTCCTTCTGGCCTGGGGTGTCTTCCTGAAGTCAAAAACACACAGGATCTGATAACATAATCACACTGAACTGTCTCCATGCATTACTGTGGTAGCTTCTCCTGGGATTTACATTAGTATGGGATGAGATGGTTTTGTAGGTCTTCCCTAGAAGGGATTTTTAAGCAAAGTTAAAGCTGATAGAATTTGTTTGTCTTTTAAAGAACCAATGTTTCCTGATTCCAAAAATTTTACTGCACCCAATCGGAGGTTGCCTGACCCTGAATTTTGATAACCACTGTAAGTCTGCTTTGCTGAATGAGATGCTAGAAAGTGACTTTGGAAGAGACTTAGATGTATTAGGTCCTGGGACACTACTTCGGGAAGGGCATTCAGGTCTTGCCCTGCCAAGCCTTTAACTCAGACCCTCTCCATCCCCTGCTAAATAGACTTACTCACATTTATAAGCCTCTATGAATTACTAATTTTTTGTATATGTTATCTCACTTAATCCTCCCAAGAGTCTTATGAGAGCAAGATTGTAATTATCCTAATTAAGACAGCAATTCCATTAACTGCTTCCCCTAGAAGCAGTACTCCCCTGGCTCAGCGACACCATGCTTTCTAGGTATCGCGCCTTCCTGGCTCTTCTGCTTCTTAGGACCTTGTCTGACATCATTTCTGTCCCTTAAATTTGGGACTCTGTAGACGATGTTCTGGACTTCCTCTGTGATCTAATCTTAGGATTTCATCTGCTCAGGAACCTTAACTTGCAGCATGCATGTCTGGACTTCCAAGGTTTTCAGGATTAGCCCTCCCTCTGAGATTCAAGCCTTTTCCCTATTTGTGCTGAACTATCTCACAAATCTCTGAAGTTCCATAGATCTAAGGCAGAATGCACAATCTACATCCACTCACTTGGTCAGAATTACTTGATTCCTTCGCCCTCAGCCCCACAGTCAGTTTTTATCTGTTGTTCTCCTAATGGTCTCTTTCCCCCAAGGCTACCATCCCCTCTCCATGTGGGTTATTGTGTTGCTCCCACAACAGTGGCCCACACATCCACATCGTCTGTCCCTAACCATTGTTTCCAGCTTTCTGTCTTCTGTAGTTGGCTTGCCTGTGTTCTGGTAGCAACCAGAAGTGCTTGGTTCTTCAGTCCCATCTAGTGGGAAAAGACACAAAAAGGTTTCTCCTGCTCTCCCAGAAGAGGGAGGAAAGGTAATCTGGGAACCCTACGCCCCATTTACAGCTTTTCTGTCTATTGCATCTCAGTGGCCCAATTAGTATCATATGTTTATTCTCAAACCAATCACTGTCAAGGAGGTGGGATTACATCTAAACCAATCAGTCCCATTCCTAAAACTGGGGGATAGGCTCATGGATGTGGGGCCACTACAACAGACAAAGTGCTGACAGCAGAGAAAGCTGAGAAAAATTTCGGTGTTGTTAGGATGGAGAAATGAGTCGGGGATGAAGATGAACTGACAAGCAGCAATATCTACCACATGCCCAAGGATATTTTATGGTTTTGTGTTTCTATACATTTTCCTTGTCCTGGATTTTGTCTTCCATTTATTACTGTTAATACCGATAGCTGCTTCTCATCGAGCGAATTTATGAGCTGTATGAAAGATTTTGAACACTATTCAAATACGAGCTGACGTCGCCGTGCTAGTGTGGGACTTGGGCTTAACTCTCCATAATACTTCGTGTATCAGGGTCAGAACATTAGATGCTGGGTGTGTTTGGTGCCTGCTGTCCCATCTACCTTGAACCCCTTGTGATTTAGCTGCTCTAAGAAGGCTCTTCCTGGTAGTCTACTCTAGCTCATTCTGAGATCTAGCTCCCTGGAGACCCAAAACATTTTGATTTGCTGCCATCCCACTATCAGTCTTGTTTGTTGTTGTTGTCAAGATATCTAGACAGGAGTATTTGAGGCATGCCTCCCGCCCTTTCTTACTTTCATTATTTCTTAGACAGGTTCTCATGTTTTTGCCAATCCCATACCCTGTCCTTAAGAAGAAGACTGAGCCTTGGGCTTCAGTCTTCTTAGCTTTGGCTTCCTAGGAAGCTAGGATGACAGGCATGCATCACCAAGTCCAGTTTATTTATTGAGATGGAATCCTGATAATTTTTTTTTTTAGCATACTGGCCTTAAACTCTCCTCTATTCATCCCAGTCTTCACCTCCTCATAGCAGGGATGACAGACATGCACAACTGTACTTGGCCCTCAAGACTTTTCCTTGCACTGTAATCCCGCTTTGCCTCTCATTAGTTGTGTGATTTGGGACATAAATTCAGCTCCCTGAATTAACTTCCCTCTTGAATGAAATTAAGTGCTTAGACTAACGAATCTCTAAGGCATTTTCAAGCATTAACTTTTTATGATTTTTTTTTCCAGGCAACAATGCAAGGAGAAGTGAAGAATTACAGGCAGTGAAGGAAAGAATTTGAAAGTCAAGAGATTTAAAGTAATCAAAGAGGCCAGTTAGCAAGACTACCTTGAGTTTTGTTTCCAAAGATAGACATACAGTCACAGATGCCCCCCACACTGAGCATACACTAGCAATCAATAATGGACATCACAACTGAAGCAAGACCATCTAATAAGACAGAAAGAGGGGCCCAACTACAGAGCAAACCTAAGACATGAAGGTAGAGGGCATGGGGCAATGAGACCAGAATGTCAAGCATTTCCAGCTTGAGCAGCACTGAGAATTCCAGTGGCTGTAGGGAATATCACTGCTATAAAAATGACCTTTATCGACCTTCATGAACCCAAGAACAAAAGAATCTCTTAAGACTTAATCCTGACCATCCAGGAAAATAGCTACTACTGGCTTTGGCCTTGTTTTGCTTTTCCCCTCCTTGTTTCAGTGGGTCCTCTAAAGCACAAAGGCCAAGATCCAATAAGAAATCTGTTTCTGTTGTATTCTCTTGGCTGCCTAGGAGACCTCTTTTGGAAAACTTCCTGGTGATTTGTCCAAGCCTGGGGCCTCTTTTTCCTGGAGTTTCCCTCACCTCGTTTGAGGGATAAGTATCTTTATATAGTACCAAAGAGGTGATTATTCTGTCTGCAAACTTCAATCCTGTCTTCTCTTTTTGTGTCTCCCAAGAAGACTAGATAACCTGCACAATGGGAAACAGAAAAATAATAATAGCAATAATAACAGCAGCTACTATTTGTTATCTGCTTAGTAATGTCAGGCATGAGACAAAAGACTTCATATTTTATCTCAATTATTAATAGGAATGGCAATATTAATGTGCTATAGAAACTCTAAAAAATGGATGTTGTATACTTGTAAACTATATACTCTATCAAAAAGCTGTACTCAGGGCTGAGAATGTGGCTTAGTAGTAGAGTAGCATGCATGAAGCCCTGGGTTCGATTCCTCAGTATCACATAAACAGAAAAAGGCAGAAGTGGCACTGTGGCTCAAGTGGTAGAGTGGTAGCCTTGAGCAAAAAGAGCTCAGGGACAGTGCTCAGGCCTAAGTTCAGCCCCAGGACTGGTTAAAAAAAAAAAAGTTGTATTAGCCATGAAAGTTAATGCACCTGACAATATAGTTTAGAAAATGTGTAAAGCATGCCAAGCATCAGTGGCTCATGCCTATACTCCAGGTTATTCAGGAAGCTGAGATCTGAGTATTAGGGTTCAAAGCCAGCCCAGGCAGGCAAGTCTGAAAGTCTTTTATTTCCAATAAATGGAGGTATAGTTCAGGTAGTAGAGCACTAGCTATAAGTAAAAAAGCCTTTGAGGACTTAAGGTCTGAGTTAAGCCCCAGTACCAGCGCATATGCATATACAAATTCATACATGCACACACATAACACAAAAATATTTTTCATATTTGCCAAGGAGAAATGGACTATCATATCAGAAATTAATAAACCCTTTGGAAACAGATAAAATAAACAAAATTAACCAAGTATATAGAGACTTTGAAAATTACATAGAACTTTGCACTCAACAGAGATTACACATTGTTCTGAAACATATGGAAACAATTACAATAATTGATCCTGTATTAAGCCATAGAGAAAATGTTTGCAAACTGAAAAGCAGTATTCATAAAGCGTATGTCAGATCACATATACAGATATATATTTATTATTTAAAGTTTTTAGACAATTTAACTATATATATATACTCACGTATATATACAAATATACACACAGATAGATAAATAGACATGATAAAGAGATAAAAAGATATGTAGATTGAGGGGCTGGGAAGGTGGCTCAGTGGTAGAGTGCTTGCCTTGCATGCCTGAGGCCCTGGGTTCGATTCCTCAGCACCACATAAACAAAAAGCAAAAAGCCAGAAGTGGCGCTGTGGCTCAAGTGGTAGAGCGCTAGCCTTGAGCTGAAGAGCTGAGGGACAGCGCCCAGGCCCAGAGTTCAGGCCCCACTACCGGACCCCCCCCCCAAAAAAAAGATATGTAGATCGAAACCAACCTTATTACAAAATCCAGGCTGGCCTCAAACTTACAATTCTCCTGCCTCAGCCTCTGAGTACTAGGATTATAGGCATGTACCACCATATCCAGCACACTTATTGTTCAATGAAATTTTGAAATTCACAATAAAAGGACAACAAAAATCTACTTAGCTGGATACTCGTAGCTTGTGTCTGTAATCCAAGATACTCAGGAGGCTGTGATCTGGAAGCCAGCTCAGGAAGAAAAATTTGCTAGACTCAATATCTGAAATGATCAGCAAAAAGCTGGGCTAAAGTTGTGGCTCAAGTGGTAGAGCACCTTGCCTACCAAGCACAAAGTTTGAGTACACTATATATGGAAAAGTTACTCTTGTTAGGATTGTCTATTCTACATCTGGTTATCCATGGGTCCTTGTCTGATTCTAGATCTTTATTCCTAAGAGATTTGGGTCATTCACAGTCCTACTTGAATTGGAAGTTGTTGTAACTCTCCATTGACTTAATAATCACAAAATATAATTCACTAAAATCACTTAGAAGATCTCCTGAATTCTAATTGTATCCATCAGTGTGGTAGCAGCTTGATTTTCCCCTGATAATCAATATCACTCATCACTGCCAGGAGAGCAACTCCCTTTTTTGTCTGTTGACTCAGTGACATTTGCAAATAGCCAAGTGGCAATTTCAATTTCTGGTTCAGTGGACTCATTGTGTTGCTGGTGGAAACCTTTAGCCCTTTACATCCTTTAGGATGTAAGACTTGTAGGCCAGCATGGGCTAAAGTAGAGATAAGAAACTAAAATTGTAGCAATGGGTCTCTGGTGTGACTAGTAAAAGCAACAGCTCTTATTTCTGCTCCCTTGATTCCTAGACTAGTGAATCCAGAAAAAGAGCACTCACCATAATTAATAGGATTTTAGAGCATTATCCAAATAGGACATTGCCCCAGCCCCACAATGTGTTACCACCCAGGTGATGCCAATACCAAGCCTTCAAAAGACTACTTTATACTGCTCCATTTCATCAGTTGTTTCTCAACTATGACTGATACAGTGACACCAGTGAATTCCAGGAGCATGAGCCCACAGCGTCCCCATGTTAGCTGTTAAGTGTCTTCTGTGGTCTAAAAGTGATGCTGAGCAAATACCATGTTTTGGGAGATGTTGGGTCTTCCTCAGTCCCACAAAAGACGGGGTCGAGGAAAGCTAAGTGAGGTGCTCGCCCCATTCCCCAGCCTCCCTCAGCCCGGGAGACAATCAGACACAGCGGGGAGCCAAATCCAGCAGGTAGAAAACTCATTTATTAACAGAGAGCAGCCCCTTTTAAAGACAAAAAGGGTGGGTGGCATGGTAAGGGAGGAAGAGGAACCAATCACTGTCAAGGTCACACCCTATCATTCACCTGAGCCTTCACAGGCTGGTTAGGCACTGATCGGCAGGTCAATTGGGCTCTGCCCACTCAACCCTCTCCCAGCGCCATCTTGGCTGCCCATGTGCTCTACAGGGAGACAGTAGTCTGACAGTTCACAACTGATAATGTTGGTGGAAACAGTGCAAGCACAAAAAACAAATTCCACATCTAGTACGAACCAAGTTCTATTATCCCTTTCATGAGGAAAGCAGATCAGTGTAATTAACCACCTCCAGGTAGCTGGTGATTAAGTATTCACTAGTGATTATAGTGATACAAATAGGCCTTAGTGAATAAATCTTCATGTTGCTGTGCTCGGCATTAACTTCTGTCTTTGATTTCATGGCCATTTGTTCATGAACCCATTGGACAATGAGTAACAGGAATGATTGGAGACTGACATCCAGGCAACCGATCCATTCACTGGTCCTTTTTGGAGTCACCCTGGGGTGAATACCCATATGGGACACAGATTTTCTGGGCACATTTAAAGAGGTTTGTGCAAACACTTCTTACACACATACCAGCTTTCCAGTACCACCAAGTCTCCGATCACATAGCCAAACCTTTAGCCAGAGCCCGTAACCTTTAGGCTCACATATCTAGCCAGCTGTCATTCCAGGCAAAATGAGCAACCACCTTCCCCTCAACGTAGTGCCCACTTTTGCCACTTCTGTCAGAACTGTACCAATGTGGTGTTGTACAGCTACAGCTATCTTATTTGAGTTGTACCTACATGTCATGAAGAATGATTTGTACATCAGTCTTAAGCATTTTCTTCCTTAGTCACCCAATGAGAAGAACTCCCAACGAATGCATGGATGTGGTGGGGCCTTAGCCCTAGTCTGGCATGGGTATCTCAGCTACTTCCACATGAGTGACTTTAGGATGTGCTTCAATCTGATCTCATAGATAGGACTCTATTTAGTAAGGTTGGCAATTCAGATAAAACCCAGTTCACAATGGGTAGCTCATGGCACATGGTAACTTGGTGGCTCACAGTCAATGGTTTAGTCTCTAAGGCCCAATAGGAAGGCAAAAGTTATTCCTTTAGAAGGTAAGAGTTATCCTCAGCAGATGGTACCACTTTGCTAAAAACATTTAAGGATCTGTGCTATGATTCACCTATAGCATTCTGCCAAAGGCTCCCAACAGAATCCTTATGAGGCAGTCATATTTCAAGTACCATCGTATCTTCTGAGTCACATGGTCCAATGAGCAGAACAGCTTGCACAGCAGCTTGACCTGTTTTAGAACCTACTCAATAGGCAACTTTTCAGGTCAGTTAGTAAATGATTCAAAATAGCATACCGAAATACTAAAAGTCAAGTAGGCCCAGTAGGCATTATGCCTCTTTATTGACAATAGGAAGAGCTGGATGCAACAAGTTGATCTTTACTTTATTAAATTTCTAAACAATCTCACCAAAGTAGAAGTCCTCAAGTTTCTATGGGATTCATCTCCACTCTGTGGCATACAAATACATTATCAATGTGTCTAGAGTCATTGCTACTTTCTCTTCACCATATCACAAATGTAATGGATCAGTGTCACATCCCCCAGAAGGGAAAGGCAGACAAAGTCTTTGTGATTAGATATGACTGAGACATGGGAACCGATAGGTCCAGGAGGCAGCACAGTACGGATACTTTGCTGCCTTTTCAGATGACCATCAACCTCCAAGGCCTTTATTAATGGTAGGAAGGTAAACGCATAGAGCTGCCTATTGAAGATACTTTGGTTTTTCTTCTGCAACAAAACTACATCTAGAAAAACAGCTAAAATTGGACTCAACACCTGATTAAGTTTATGACTGTTCATTGTCATTGTGGTAAAATCACAGCCCCTTGTCTTATAATTCCCTTCAAGTGTGCTAGACTCTGCATTTCCTCCAAGAATTACTATTGCTTTTAGTTTCGTGTTTTTGTTTTCTTTTTTTAAAGTAGAGACAGATCTAATGGCTTCCATTTGGTCCTTCTTACCATAATAGCCCTCATTCCATGCATCAGGGAACCATTGTGGAAGTGTTGCCAGTTGCTGAGCCTGTCTTTTCTAATAATGCATTCTGAACTAGGCAAACAACTATAGGATGGCTTTGGTGATACACTGGACCCACTGAAAGATGGTCCTGAGCTATGTATTAGTTTAGTATTGGTGGATAATCAGATATATATATATATATATATATATATATATATATATATAGGTATATATATATACATATATATATATGTGTATATATATATATATATACCTATATATATATATTCAGGCATAGTGGTCCATGCTTGTAAATCTAGCCACTGAGAGGCTGAGAGCAGAAGGATCGCAAATCTAGGCCAGCCTGGACAGAAAAGTTATTAAGAGTCCATCTCCAACTAACCTGAAAAATGATGGATTGGAGGTGTGGCTCAAGTGGTAGAGTACCAGGTATGATTTTTTTAAAAAGCTGAATCAGAGCACAATGTCCTGAGTCCAAGCTCTGGAAGTGGCAAAGAAAGAGGAGGAGGAGAAGGAGGAGAAGGAGGAGGGGGGGGGAGGGGAAGGGGAGGAGGAGGAAAACAAAGGAAGAGGAACAAGAAGAAGAGGTAAAAGAGGAAGAGAAGGAGGAAGACGAAGGAGAAGGATGAGGAGGAGGAGAAAGAGAGAGAGAGAGAGAGAGAGGGGGGTGTTTTTGCCCATACTGGGGGTTTGGACTCAAGATTTCACATTTGCTCAACTGGTACTCTATCACTTGAGCCACACCTCCAGCCCAAGAGACCATGTAAAATCGAAACTCATGGCCTATCACACTGAACTGTTATTTCCCCTTTGATGATTTTACATCTTTTGTTCAGTTTGTGCCGGTTGAGCAGGAGCTGGTGCATCCATAGCAGAACTCAGACACGCTTTTGTTGTTTGTTTGTTTGTTTTAGCAAGAATTGAGTTATCTTCTTCTTTTTTTTTTTTTTTTGGGTCCGGTCGTGGGGCCTGAACTCTGGGCCTGGGCGCTATCCCTCAGCTCTTCAGCTCAAGGCTAGCGCTCTAGACTTGAGCCACCATGCCACTTCCGGCTTTTTTCTTATGTGGTGCTGAGGAATCAAACCCAGGGCCTCGAGCATGCAAGGCAAGCGCTCTACCACGGAGCCACCTTCCCAGCCCAAGAATTGCGTTATCTTCAAAGTACTTGAAGTTTCAGAGCTTTTCAGAACTTGCCCTATAGAAGAGCCAGAGTCCTCTTCCGAATAATAAGTCAAACATTTAAAACATAACTTAGGTGGTTTAGTCATGGACCCCCTCCTGTCCCCATTCACCCCTTCCTCTCTTCTTCCCTCCTCTCCTTGGAGGCCAGTGGTGAGAGCTTAGTAGCAATTTCGGTAGTGTGGGAAAATCCCATGGTTGCACCTGACTACTTGGAAGGCAATTTCAGTTCCTCCTGCCCACCTACAAATAAGATACAACGTGCAAGCACAAAATATTCACTTTCTTCATGTAGTTGAAATAAATCCTAAATTACAAGTTATGGGTTGAAAGAAACCAACTTCCCTTTTAAAAATTATTATCTTGATAGTTGTGCAAAGGAGTTTCCATTCAATGATGCAGTTTAGGAATACAATATAGCTTCATCAATGCCAACTTTCTTTTTTTTAAGCAAGCATACCAACATAATTGGTTTGACGAGACTTGTTCTGCCTATGAGTGGAACTCTAGTGACTCAGGTCACACTTCCTTCATGCTTTGTAAGCATTGTCCCTGAAGGTGATCAATGGGAGCCCATTCTGTCCTGCTCTCTCAGATGCCTCTCTTCCTTTCACTTCTTCTAGACACACAAGTAAGTCTCAGATAGAAAGGAAACTGGAAGTACTAGCTTGGCCTAACCAAGTGTTCTTCTAAGACTATTTGCTTTCTTCCTGGACCAATGCATTTGAACTTAAAATGGTAAAATTTCAGCCAAGTGCTACTGCCTCTTGCTTGTAATCCTAGCTACTAAAGGAGGGTGAGATCAGAGCATCTCAGTTTGAAGCCAGCCTGGGCAGAAAACTCCATGAGACTCTTATCTCTATTTAACCAACAAAAGTTGGAAGTGGAGGTGCCCCCCTAGTACTAAGTGGTGCTCAAGTAGTAGCATACCAGCCTTCAATGAAAAAGCCAAGCAAGCGCATAGATCCTGAGTTCAAGCCCCAGTACCAGCACAAGAAAAAAATAATAAAAGAAAAATAAAATTTTACTCTTTTCTTTTCTGAATTCTCTGCAGCAACCCTCCCTAGCACAATCCATATCTCCAGAATGAAAGGCCATAGGATAAAGAAAAAGAATTAAGATACATATGACTTGAAAAAACAAACAAACAAACACTACAACAGGTGCTGGTCCCTCATGCCTGTAATCCTAGCTACTTGGGAGGCTCAGATAAGAGGCCTGCAGTTCAAAGGCAGCCCAGACAGAAAAGTCCCTGAGACTCTTAATCACCAAAAAGCTGGAAGTGGGGCTGTGATTCAAGTGGTGGTATGCTAGCCTTCAGCACAAAAGCTCAAAAACAGCACCCAGACCCTGAATTCAAGCCCCAGGACCAGCATACACACACACACACACACACACACACACACACACACACACACACACTCCACTACAGTTAAAGATATCTTCAGTCTTGTATAAAATCTGTTTCTTTATAAAGTACAGTCCTTAATTTTCTTCTACACCCACCCAAAGCTGAATGACTGAGTTAAATCTCCTTGGAGTGAAAAATATATGAGACATAGTCCCTTTTCCTAAAGATGGTTATAGATTAAATTATAACTACCCCACCAACAACAAAAATTAAGGTATGTTGAAGTTTCATTTCCAATGCTTCAGAAGGTGACCTTACTTGAAATGGTTATTGAAGATGTGGCTAGGTAAGATGAAGTCAGTAGAGTGCACCCTTAATCCAATATGGCATCTGACATACAGTCAGGAACATAGGGACAGGACAATTCTATAGTTCAGACCTGGGATGTTCCCCAATGGGCAATAGAAGCTGTAAGTGGTGGAAACTAGTGGGAGACCTTTAGGTTCTTGGAGATGTACCCTCAGAAGATATTGTGGAACTCCAGGCCTTCCTCTTTCTTTGTTCTTTATTAGTTGACACGTCAGGCATTTGTCATAATGATGCAAAACTAACAGATAGCTCTGTGGTAACAGAGAGAAACTTTGGAGTAATTAATCTACAAATCAGGAAACATCATGGATTGCAAATCAACACCAGAAGCTAAAAGTTGCAAAACAAGAGTCTTCATTCTAGGTTTCACATGAAAATATGTAGTCACATTTAAAGGTGTCACATAATTGCTCCAACAAGGGAAATATGCCAGTCCCTGAACAGTCTTTGATGAAAGATAAAGCATGACCTGTTGACACCTTGATATAGAGCTTTCAGCCTCCAGAACTGTGAGAAAACATTTCTGTTACTCAGCCATCCACTCTCTGGTACTTCATGTGGAAACTCTAGGAAAGGAACTCAGTGTTCTTACTAAAGATTCAAAAACGTACACCCAGCTATATTGCCCTTGGAAAGAACTGCAAACCCAGTCCTGAGACTCCCAGAAACAGCCTAATTTCTACTTCTAAACTTTCCCAGTCCTCAAGGATAACTGGGTCACACCATTCATAACATTGACACAAAGAAATTTCTATATCCTTCTGACGTTTTGAGCCTCCTGCTTTTGGAACTCCCAAGACAATGCTTCCAACCAGAGGTCAGAGAAAATGACTCTTGCTTTGAACACAAATGCCATAAACAACTGGGGCAGGCAGGGCAATCCTTCATTCACATGTAGGAAAGTTATGCTTGTGGTGGTTCTTAGCCCTTTGATGGGTCCAACCACATGGCTCTGAGCTTCTCCCAACCACTGGCTCAACCAATTGGAGAATGCCACCCTTTTGGAACAATCTTTATAATGAGATTTGTGTTAGATCTTCCTCTGATAGGTTGCAGATTGGATTATAATAGCAGATCTTACTTAGTCTTCCTGAGTTTGTTTGACAGTGTCCTTTTCTTTTCTTGGGATCCCAAGTCTCCACGGAGGCTTCAATGTCAAGCGGAGATATAACAAATACATTCTCTTTTCTGTAGTTTCATGGTTGACTGTCTAACATTTGTTTCTAGAAGAAGCAAGAAACTGAGAAAGTGATTGGTGCTTGAAGTTGAATATGATGAGTGCAAAATGAGAAGTCCAATCATAGTTTTTTTTTCTTTTAAGCTTTAAAAAAAAAATGAACTCCCGGGATTGCTAAGTATAACTTTCCTTTTCTGACACCGTCAAGTGATTAGCAGGTTTTACCTGTTTTATATCAAACATGATTCTCAGATTTTATTGATTTTTATATCCAAAATGAACCTCAACACACACACATACACACACACACTCTCTCTCTCTCTCTCATTCTCTCTGTCTGTCTCCTTTCTCTCCCTCTTCCTCTTTCTCCCTCTTTTTCTCTAGAGCAGTGTCTTTTGAATAGTTCTGCTGGGAATTACTGCTTACAACCTCCTAGCTGGTTTTTCTTTTTGTAGTTTTACTTTTATATAATTCATAATTTACCAAAAAAACCACAGTAACCTTAAATCATGATTAAAACCACTTTAGTTTCTGAATTAAAATATTTCAGTCCTTACTTTTGAAGTAAGGAGACTGGATCTATGATTCCCCTAGACAGCTGGCCCTTTATTTCCCCTGATTTTTTCCCTAGATGGTTTGCTTTCCTATTAGGTTTAAATGGCCTCATCTGGTTTGCTTTGCTCATGTATAACATTTTGTTGGGTTTAACTCCACATACCTTGTCTGGTTTTGGCCTATGCTTTGTGCTGACTGCATTTGGGGCTGCTGGTTTTTGAGACAAGAGTCTACCAGCAATTCCTCAGCTCTCCAATAAACACTCATAATTTGGCCTTTTAAGTGGTGGCTTCTCTGTTTCTTGTGACTGACTTTCCTTACCACTTAAGTCACAGTTCTGTATGTGTGTGTGTGTGATTAAGTAGAGATAAGAGTATCACTGACTTTCCTGCCTGAGCTGGCTTCATACCATGATTCTCAGATTTCAGCCTCCTGAGCAGCTAGAATTACTGGTGTGAACCACTTATGCCCAGCTTATTACACAATTTTTAGAAAATATAGTGAGGGTTACTTTTTTGTGGAACATTAATTGCAATATTGGGCACAGAGTGGTTCTCAATAAGCAGTAACTACATAGCATAGTATGTTTATGTTGCAAGTCACAGAAAAACACCACTCCAACTGGCTTCAACAAATAAGAGAATACATTGGTCTATGAAATTAAGAACTCCAGAGGTAGGGTAGACTTTGGGGTTAGTTTATATTGTTGTAGGGAAAGTCAGTCACAAGAAACAGAGAAGCCACCCCTTAAAAAGTCACATTATGACTCTTTATTTTGAGAGCTGGAGGTCTGCTGGTGGACTCTTGTCTCAAAGACAAGCAGCCCCAAAAGCAGTCAGCACAAATCTTATATAGGCCAAAACCAGACAAGGTGTGTGGAGTCAAACACAACAAAAGAGTTATACAAGAGCAAAGCAAACCAGATGAGGACACATAAACCTAATAGAAAAGCAAACCATCTAGGGAAAAAAAATCAGGGGAAATAAAGGGCCAACTGTCTAGGGGAAGCATAGACCCAGTCTCCTTACTTAACTTACAACCAAGATGAAGTAATATCAGAGCCGCTTTCCATTTCCTAAAGCACTGGAAAAGTAGACTATATATATATGCACTATATATATATATATATAGGTGCTACAGATATAGGCACTATATATATATATATATATATATATATATATATATGTAGCCTATATATATATGTAACACACAATATGGCCCCCTAGAGAAGAAAAACAAACAAAAGGAGCCTAATAGTCACCTGCACTTACTGCCTGGAGGCATTTTCTAGAGTATCACTAGAAGGAGTAAAGCAAACACAACACCTAGGAATGTGGAGATAAGAGATCTGGCTAGGGGAGGTTAAAGTGGCTAGAATTCGAAAAGCAGAATGCACAACACAGGCAACAACACAGAGACAGCCAGAGCTCCAAAGGCGGGAGCAAGGAGATTAGCACGTCCCTGGCTTAGTTCTGATCTATGCATATGTAGGGAAATCTACCTGACACCAAGGAGAACATTACCTGAAAGGCTTAGGTAGACTAATTCACAGATCTGGAAACAGTTTGTCTTCCTACCACCCAGAGTCAAAAGACCTTAGAACACATGGAATTGGAAAGAGACTTGAGAACATGAATGGCTTATCATCTTAATAGTAAATTAGCCCAAGATTAAAGGCTACACTAGATATGCTTGAACAAAGAGCAAGCCTCAAAGCAAGACAAATGAGTCCAAGTAATTCAAATGTTTGGCAGAGAAAAATCCAACATTTGTTAAAGAATCAAAACAAAACCCAGCAATCAAGAGGGTAAATTCACAAAGCCCATAATCTGGTTAAAAAAAAAAAAAGCAAACCCAAAAACTACCGAGCATGTTCACAGGACTTCTGGATATAGCAGAATTAAGAGATGGTGAATTTTAACAAGTATAAGCTGCACAAAAATGTCAAAGCAATAATGTTGGGACCTGGAAGATGACTAAATGTAAATAATAAATTGAGAATTATTGATACTTAAAGAGCAGTCTGCCATCTTCTTGGCTGAGTGCAGGCCTATTTCTCCTAGGCTGATTGCTGAGCAAGATTTTTTTTTTAAATGAAGGCTGGTTGCTACCAGCAAGGACAGGGGGAAAAATGGACAAAAATCTATCTCTTCCTGAGAGAAGGAAAACCAGTAAGATGAGTTCTATAATGGCTTCTGTTTACTGGCTGGAGGCAGCTTCCAGTCTCTGTCACTAGGAGTAAAGCAAATAGAACTCCATGGATTGAAGAGTTAAATATCTGACTAGGGGAGATGAAGATGGCTAGAATTTGGAAAACAGAATGTTGGAAGAGTGAGTAGCATTCCCCCCTACCCTGAGTTGAGGCAGAATGCAAAATGCCATGGCAGCATTGTTAATAAATGAAGAATTTAGTAGGAAATATTCTGCTAGCATGCATTTGTGATCACAAGTGGCAGAAAGTTAAGAAGGTGATCCTAGAAATGACAGAGCCACAGAAGGGCTAGATTAGTGTTTGACCCATCCAGCTGAGTAGGAAACCACACCAGACCTGAGGAAGGCCAGTGGAAAGCTAAGAGCCTAGGTAATCTTGAGAACCAGGTGAACTTTGCACTCATGCCTCTATCTATAGATAAGGCAGAAGGAAAGGAAAGCTTATGGACTACAAGGGTTTGCAGAAAAGTCTATACCCAAACCATAGGTTGGCCACTAAGCAATACTAATTCAGTGCTGAATTCTATTTAGCCAATATTAAGATAATTAATAATAGTAATAAACTGAGCAAAGAGACATCATCAGTGTCCTGTAAACCACAAGAAAAGATTCCACTTCTTAAGTCCAAGCAAATTCAAATATAAATAGGGTGAGAAAAATCAGAATATAATATATTGAATTGAAACTCATATGTACAGCTACTTAATGATAATTTAAAAGATTAAAAAAATCAGAATGCAGAGTTTCTGTAAGAGAATTCTACACATCCATCCCAGGGGACCATGCAGCGGAAGACAGGCACAGGAGAAAGATTATTATAAGGTTTATTAGAGGAGCCATATTTCCCCCAAGAAGGAGCACATGGCCTCGATCACCATCCAGGTAGCAGGAGGGTTTGAGAGGGAGGAAGTGAGGTGGATGGGAGCTCAGGTGGGTCTGGGCAGAGAGAGGGAGAGGCCAGCTGTATGGAGGGAACTCCAGGATTGGAAGGGGGCCCAGGTCTGGGTGGAGCTGAGGACCCTAGGTGAGCATAACACTAACCATTTCTATAACACATTCTGGAAAGTGTATGTTTTTAGTCAGAAGTAAAAATTCAAACAAGAAAGTGGGACCCACATTCAGGATAATTCACTAATTCTATGGGCCAAAAGACAAGGAATTCTAAGTAACTATCACAAATATATTCAAATAGTTAAAGTACTCAAAGAATTAGAGGAAAATGTGAAAATGTCTGAAAATGAAATCGGAGGTATTAAAGTTTCAAACAGAAATTTTACAGTTGAGAAGCACAAGAACAAAATGAAAATTTTCCTACATGGTCTTCACAACAAAACTAAATTGTTATAAGAGAAAATCAGTATCCTTGAAGATAGATTAACAGGAATTTTCCAGTATGAAGACTACAAAGAGACACTGATAAAAATTTAGAAGACCTACCTAGGTACCTGTATTAGGAACAGCGAAAGGTAAGGAGAGACCTGAAAGAAAAAACATTTAAACAAATAATAGCTAAAACTTCTTGAAGACAAGTATCTCCAAATTTGAGAATTTCAACAAACCTCAAGTATAGTAAACTCAATGAAATCCACCAGTGGGCATATCATAGTCTAAAAAACAAAACAAACAAACAAACAAAAAACCCTGAAAGCCAAAGGGAGAAAAAAAAAGAAACTGGAAAAAGAAAAATGACTCATCCTGTATGTAGAAAAAAGTTAGGATTAATAGCTGACTTTGATAGAGAATACAGGCAAGAAGAGATAGATTCAAAATGCTTAAAAAAAAACAAACAAAAACGCTTTTAACCAAAAATTTTATATCCAATAAAACTAAAAATTTTCAGATAATCAGAAGTTGTTCACCAACCTGTTATATAAGAAATGGTAAAGGAGTTCCTTCAAGCTAAAAGAAATGATGCCAGATGGTACAGAGAGATACCAAATACCCAAAAGAGAACTAAAGAACACTGCAATGATAAATATGTGAGTAAATAGGAATCACAAATAAATATAATATGTAAGAAATACAGTTTCATATAAATATGTATACTGTATATTCATATATCGTATGTAAATTATATTACTAGACAAGGGAATTTCATGAAGACAAAAGAGATAATACATCAGTAAGAAGATGTAAAAATTGCAAAAATATGTATGCATCTAATAGCCCTATAATGCATGAAGTAAAATAAGATAAAAATATTCAATATAACTAGGCACAACTAATTAAGAATATAGAAGATTTGAGCTGGGTGCCAAGTGGCTTATGCTTGTAGTCCTAGCTACTCAAGAGTCTGAGATCTGAGGATCATGGTTTGAAGCCAGCCAGGGCAGAAAAATTTGTAAGCCTCTTACCTCCAATAAACTACTTAGGAAAAGCCATATGTGGCGCTGTGGTTCTAGTGGTAGAGTGCTAGTCTTTAGCACAAAGAGGCTCAGGGATAGTGCCCAGGCCCAGAGTTCAAAGCCATCCCAGTCCTTGAGGCTTGTATCTCTAATTAACAACTAAAAAGCTAGAGGTGGGGGTATTGTTCAAGTGGCAGAACACTAGCCTTGAACAAAAAAACTCAGGGAGCCCAGGCCTTGAATTCAAGCCCTAGACTGGTAACAAAAAAGGCCAAAAGTGGAGCTGTGGCTCAAGTGGTAGAGTGCTAGCCTTGAGCAAAAGCAGCACAAGAATAGCACCCAGGCTCTAAGTTCAAGCCCCAGGACTGGAAGAAAAAAAAAGAGGGAATATAAAAGACTTGAACAACACTGTCAACCAACCTGATCTAAAAGACAAAGAACATTATAGAATAAAAAAGAACACTACAACCAATATCAGCAGACTAGCTATTCTTTTCAGATAGACCATATGCTAGGACACAAAACAAGTTTCAGTAAATTTTGAAGGACTGAAATTATTTCACGTATGCTTTATGAGCACAACAGAATTAAATTAGAAGTCAACATCAGAAATAATTCAAGAAAAATTTTAAATGACCAAAAAATAAAAAATGCTTTTAAAATTCATTGGCTAAAGCAATCACAAGGAACTTGGAATTTATCTTAGATCTCATGAAAACAACTCACCAAAATTTATAGCAACTTAGACAAAGTAGTGCTTGGAAGAAATTTTATAGCTTTTATGTTAGAAGGCAGAAAAATCTAAAATCTAAACCACCTCAAGAAGCAAAGTAAACCTAAATAAAAGTATGTGAAAATTCATCATTATCTAATTGCTGAAAATAAAGATGTAAACAAAATCAGGAAACACAAGATACAAAGAAGAACCAAGATAAGAAATACAGCATATTTATTATTAGACACTATGCAATCCAGAAAACACTGGAGAGGCCTTATATGAACAAAAAAAATGTGAGAACTCCCCCCATCCCCAGGGAGGGGAGAGGGGTAGGGAACATTGTCCTAGGGGTAGGAATCAAGTGACAGCACCTGCCTAGTAAGTACAAGACATGAGTCCAAAGCCCAGACAACCTAAAAAACAGCACTCGCTAGTTATGCCAAATATGTATCATGATTATGTAATCCTGAGAAAAAAAGAAAACCGTAATTGAGAAACATTCCAAAAACATAAATGTCAATGTCATAAATGCCAAAGGAAGACTCAGCTTCCAGGTTAAATAAGACTAGAGAAGCATGAAAACTATGAGACTTGATTCAATCCTGGGTCAGAAGGAGGAGAAATTTATCATAAAGGACATTATTGGAGAAACAAGAAAATTTTAAATATGTACTGAATATATTAAATTCCTGAATTTGCGGGGTGCTGTCGGCTCATGTTTATAATACCAGCTACTCAGGAGACTAAGATCTGAGAATCATGATTGGAAGCCAGCCCAGATTTGAGAGACTCCTAGCCTCCAATTTACCCACAAAAAGCCAGAATTGAAGGAATGGTTCAAGTGATAGAGCTCCAGTTGCGAGTACAAAACAGCCAAGCAAACATGAGAGACCTAAGTTCAAGCTCCAGGCTCACCCCCCCCCACCCCCCCACACCTCTACCTAAATTTGATGATTATACAGTAATTATATAAGATGATGTCAATTTTCTTAGTAAAAGTAGAATAAAATATTTGAGATAGACAACAATATGTCCATATACTGTACTTTCAAATGTGTGTATAGCTATTTATCTAAAAACTTCTGACTTGTTTTCCTCATCTTTTACATCCTACTGACCGCTCTCGATTCACCTCCAAGCTGCTACCCAATTCTGTTTCCCACTCAGTGTCTTTTCCATAGAGATTCACTATTAACAACAGGCTCCATTAATTTAACAAGATAGGAAAAAAACATGAACAAAATGTAAGTCATGGAATTTTTTTTCAAGTTTTTTTGCTTGATTTTTTTTACTATTTTTTTTATTGTGAAAATGCTGTACAGAGGGGTTACAATTACATGGGCAAGATAATGAATATATTTCTTATCAAGCATTGTAGCCTCCTCCTTTGTTTCCCCTTCCCATCCCTTCCCATCCTCCCCCCCACTTCTCTACCCAATCCTCCTCCCCCCACCACCAAAGTTGTAAAGTTTGTTTCCCACATAACGACTTATACATCTCATTGTTGCAATGGGTCCACCTGTATCCCTGTTTAAACAATTTTTTTCCCCTTCCCCTCCACAAATTATACCAACATCAAATACAGTGAAAACAGGGGTTATACCGTGGGGGGGGAACATAGAAAGCAACAAAGAAATAATCTTATAAATGTGTTAGAAACAATCAAATGAAAGATAAAAACATTTGAATACATATCTTAAGGTTCATTTTCCTAATATCACATTATCTGACCTTTTCTGCTTGTCTCAGACATATACTAATTATTGCAAATAAGGGAAACCATGGGACCTATGTTTCTTTGGGCCTGGCTTACTTCATTTAGTAAGTCATGGAATTTTTTTAAATACCATACATGAAACTTTAAATTAAAAAAATTTAAATTAAAACAGTACTGGAAAATATTATACCTTGCAGGTTTTATTTTGTTTTTCCTATCCAATTGTCAAAACCTTTCTCTGTGTTATAAAGCATCTCCTGAAACATCAATTCCTTGAGTCCTCACAACCCAGATTTTTTCAAAGAAAGAGCTCTGCTCCTAACACTTCTAGAGTTACTTCCTCTGTTATATAGCTTACTTAATTCAACTAAATGGCCATCATTCTCGATCTATAGTAAACTGCACACCTTCTTATTTGTAGCCTGACTTAAGATGTTAAACTAGACCTGCAAATCTTCTCTCTGTATATCTCAATGATCTTTTTCTTTGACTTTAAAGGAGTCGTGTTCTGGCCTGACTTTAAAAAATCTGATGTTCCAAATTCTTACATCAGACTTGATTCCTAAATCCTTAATTTTAAAAATACATGAAGAATTTATCTGCTTTGAGAAGATGAAGCAGACATACGTTTCCCTGTTCTTGCCATTAAGTGCATCTAAAATCATTAGGCATGATATATAATATCAGAGCTCTAAGTGGGTGAACATGTTGTCACACATCTATTATCCTAGCACTTGAGAAGCTGAGACAAGAGAATCTAGACTTCAAGGCATCCTAGACTATATAGAAACACCCTGTCTAAAATACATTAAATACATAAGTAAACAAAAAGAGAATGGCACCAAGTGAAAAAGCCAATTCCTAAAGGTTATATTCCAATAATTCTATCTACATAACCACTCTGAAATGACAAAGTTTATAGACGCAGAGAACAGATTTGGGGTTTTCCAGGAATTAGGAAGGAGCAGGGGTAAAGGGAGGTAAAATAAAGCTTCCAGATGACCACATAAGGAGTGTTCGTGTTGATTGGAATATTCCCCTTGACTATCCGTTTGGAAAATCTGCTGTGGTTTTGTACTCTACTTGGGCAAGCTGTCCCCACTAGGGGAAACAAAGGAGGAAACAAGAAATTTATGTTTTATTTTTGCCAATTGTGTATGGATCTCTAATTATCACAGATTTTTTTAAAAAGATTATTTAAACATAAATACACCAGATGAGATCACATTTGGCTGCTTTTTTAATTGTTTTAGGCTATAGTATAAAAATACTTTGATAGATGATCCTTCAGGAGGAACAAGATGCCCTGGGGTGTCTTGTGCAAAGCAGGTAGACACGCACTGCAGGTTAAAAGCAGCAGAATGAAGCCAGGTACAGCCCCTGAACTTCACCAACTTTTTAATTAAGTCTGGCCCTGGTAGTTCCCTTGCATAGCTTCTTAATAGACTGACATACATATTCTGTGAAATAAAAACATCTTTCATGAACTACTACTCAAAATAATATTGACTCTTGTCATGGTCTGCACTCAGGGAGGATGACTTTTAAGCCAAGGAGAGCTTTATTTACTGAAGCCACATCTTCTGTAGTGGCAATTACAGGCTTGAATGGCAAGTGAAATAATGTTTGACTTTGATTTCCCTCCAAGCCTCCCTGTCTCCTCCCTCCAATCATTTCCCCATTACAAAAATTGTATGTGTCCAGTTTGGCAGAGACTCTTGCAGGTGCTCTGGGCCCTGGGGTCTCACGGTGCAATGTGCAGGACCACTGTGTCACCACCATGACCTCAGCTTTCAGTTTTCCTCCTCATCCCTAGAATCTCTGTAGTTCAAGGGGTGTTTTCCCGCCACAGTGAGTCAGAACCAAAAAGGTTACATTTTCACTTTTCCTAGATCTTTGTTGAAGTGCCTGGGACAAGTCGCCATACAACCATTCTGGAAGGCTTTTTCTGGCAAGATTAAGAGGGATGTGGTGCACATGTGGAGAAGCTGTGGGGAAATGGATATATTAAGAGCCTTCTATAAGATTCTTTTTCAAATCTTCCTCTTAAAATGTGTTATAATCTTACTTAACAAATCATGTTCTTTATCCTTGCTGAACATACATAAAAATAAAATATTATAAACCAGGCACCCATGGCTCATGTCTGTAATCCTAGCTACTCAGATTGAGATCTGAGGATAATGGTTCAAAGCCAGCCTGGGCAGGAAAGTCCATGAGACTCTTATCTCCAATTAACCACCAGAAAACTGGAAGTGGTGCTGTGGCTCAAATGGTGGAGCACTCACCTTGAGCTGAAGAGCTGAGGGACAGTGCCCAGGCCCAGAGTTCAAGCCCCACAACTGACAAAAATAAAAATAAAATAAAATATTGTGTACAATATTTAAATACTGTTTATCTCTGTGGATTCTCTCTTAATTTCTGATAGCTGAAATTTTCTGTTTTGTTTTTTTTTACAAAATATTATTAGGACTGGGCACTGGTGATTCATGCCTATAATCCTAACTACTCAGTAGGTACAAAGCCAGCCTACCCATGAAAGTCCATGAAATTCTTACTTCCACCTAATCACCAGAAAGCCAAAAGTGATAAAGAGCCAGCTTCCAGCTTTATCTCAACAGCTAAGGGACAATACCCAGGCCTTGAATTTAAGCCCCAGTCCACACACACACATACACACACACACACACACACACACACACACACACACACACGCGTTATTAGTATTAGTATGTAATAGTTCTATGTGTTGGAGTAGAAAATGGATCTCTGACTTCTGTTTAACACTAAATCAACTGTGTTTCTAAATAAAAATCTTAGATTGTTGAGCAATGGCATTTTGTGGACAAGTAAGTTTTCTTAATAGGTTATCTAATTCATTGTAGGAAAAATGAGAGAATAAGGCTTTTTATCGAGGAATTCAGAAGGGTATGGGGTGTATTTGGAGAAGCTGTGAGGGAACAGACAACTTCAGAACCTTCTAGATCCTACTCACAAAAGCACAGGACTCATTCTTCCAAAGTTACTCCAGTATGAATCTGTTACCTAGGTAGCCAGTGAGCGAGCAATATTGAATGACCTTTCTTCAGTCCTACTCCACTGACCATTCAGATGGGTGGAACTGCAAACTACAGACTCTCAGGACCCTTGCTTAAATAAGTTCCCATTGGGGAATAACAAACAGGAAACACTGCCCACCACAATTGTAACCAGGCCCCAATGTGTGCTAACTAAGGACACTACCACAGAAAACGCCACAGTTTGGGACAGAACTTTTTAAATTTTTGCTAGGGCAGCTGGAGAATTCATTCATGCTACAACTGAGGAGATTTGGGGCACAAAGGAGATGCACTCAAGCTGTGGCATTCTGAGGATCCTAAAGGAACTCAATCCAATCCAGTAAGGCCAGTAAGTCCTCTGAGGGGGGGGGGAACAAGTGGAGTTTTAGTAGAGTTAGACTTCTGTGCCATTTCTTCCTGTTTATTCCTCTTCTTGATACTTACGCAAAGGGAATTATTTTCAGACTTCTGTTTGAAAGTGTTCTCTCATAAGAAGACAGGAGGTTCTGTATTTATACGGCTGCCCTCATGGATAAGCATTATCTCATCACATAATAATAGGGACTCTCATACCACCATCCTTTCTTCGAAGTCCAATTAAGTTTCCACCCTTACATGAAATCTTCTCTGTCAACTTCAGCCCATTCAGACCTCTCTTTGCCTCTGAACTCCAACTCATTGTCTATTCTACTCACTACTCACATCACGTATGTCTCAGGCTTTTTCTTCTATTTATACCAAATTGTTATTTATCACTAATATTCTTGTAAATATTTTGGCACTATGGGAGGATTGAACCCTGGGTCTTATGATTGTTAGACAGAGCTACCGTGCCATAGCTTGAGCCAGTCTACCAGTCCCTTTCATGTTGGTTTTATTTTGAGAGAGAATTGTGCTTTATATCCTGGCCAGCTTAGATTGCAATCTTCCTATTTGTGCTTCCTTGAGTGATTGGGATAACATGTGTGTGCCACCATGTATAGCCATTGTGCTTCTCTTGTAGATGAGATAATAGAGTCCCATCCTGACATCTAGCTAGTGGTTGGCAGAGTCTTGCAAACTGTTTTTGTCTTTTTGCCAGAGTTGGCTTTGAATTATGATCCCCCAATCAATGCATCCTAAGTAGCTAGAATTACTGGATTGAATAATCATGGTTGTTTTGTTCGTCTAAGTTTTTAACATCTTGAGATTTGGTCTCTCTAACCAGATGATAGGATTTTTTAAAGTCTAGAAATGCACAGTGCACATCTTTATCATAAGAACTCATAACCTCACCATAGAATAAGGATGACAGTTGGGCTCCATAAATATTAGCAGGTGAGAGCTTATTTACTTACTGTTCTTGTTTGGAACATGATTTACTGTATGTTCTGAAAGTGGGATGCTCTGGAATACAAAGGACCTTTTGAGGAAGTAACTCACCATGGTGACCTATTGTGTGAAGATGGCAGTACTCTGGTCTCTGCTACACTGGGAGATTAGAAAGCTGGTGCTGTTTATTATTAATATTATTATTATTTAACATATATCTTGAAATCTATTTTTTACTATAAATTCTTTGACACGTGTACCTCACTTTACATAAATAACATTGTTCTGATAAATTGAATGAAAAAAATCTAGCTTTTACCAACACAGTTTTCTTTTTTTCATCACTTGAAGTTTGATATGGGTTTTCAGTCATAAAATTATGGAATTTAAGCTGGGCGCTGGTGGCTCACGCCTGTAATCCTCGCTACTCAGGAGGCTGAGAGCTGAGGATCGCGGTTCAAAGCCAGCCCGGGCAGGAGAGACCGTGAGACTCCTATCTCCAATAAAACCACCAGAAAACCGGAAGTGGCGCTGTAGCTCAAGTGGTAGAGCGCTCGCCTTGAGCTGAAGAGCTGAGGGACAGCGCCCAAGCCCAGAGTTCAAGCCCCACGACCGACCAAAAAAAAAAAAAATTATGGAATTTAATACATAGTAGGGAGAAGAAGAAAAGAAAGCTTGTTCACATGACTTGAAATGAAGATCCTGCATTAATAGTGCCTTACCTTACTCCTGTATCCTGTGCTTTGTCTCCGGAGTTTTTGGCAGCCAAGATGCTTACTTTGACTTTCCCATCAGTTACACAGTAAATCCCACTACATTGAATTTCCTGCTCTTTGTGTGTATGTGTGTGTGTGTGTGTATGTGTGTGTGCACGTGTGCGCACATGTGTGTTTGTACTGGGGCCTGACTTTAGGGCTCTTTTTTGCTTAGGGCTGGTGCCCTACCTCTTGAACCACAGATCCAGCCCCAGCTTTTTGGTGGTTGATAATTGGCAATAAGGGTCTCAGGGACTTTTCTTCCTTGGGCTTCCGTATTCCTCAGTTGTCAGCCTCCTGAATAGCTAGGATTATAGACATGGTACCCAGCTGATTTTGTGAATTTTTGTAACTTCACTGAAGGCCTGATGCATTGTTGGGTGGCAATCCTACATACTGCCTTTCACCAAGACAGTGAGCATTTCCTGCTAAAGAATCCTCTAAAGCCCCTCCCCCTAACCCATGACCTTCCAACTCAATGAACAGCCTTCTGGGAAGGAAAGCCTACATCCTCACACCCTACAGACTTATACTCCCGCCTGGCCAGTCTGCCAAGTTTCTAGCCATTGGGAATTCTAGAAAACAAATTTTCAACATCTCATCGCACTTACCTGTCTTGAAACTTTACTGCTATTTCCACTGGAAAGGCTGAGCTGTTTATTGTTACCAGATGAAGGCTTATCCAACTACTTACTCTTGGATTCAACTTCTCTCTTCTTCTGAGGCCCTGTCTGCCAAATATTGTTCTCATTTCTTCCTTGAAAATTTCTTCCCATCTTACAAAAATGCTGTTTATTTTCTTTTAAAACAAACAAAATCGTCTTCTGTTGTGCTACATCCTTCAAATTATTAACCTATATTTTCTTACTCCCTCATAGCTTAGCAACTCAGTTTTCCCACATTGGCTTCCTCGGTTCTTTACTCCTGGCTCCTAGACCAGTGCAATGGCGCCTGCCCCTCCCGCATGCTGTGCCAGTGAAACAGCTCTCACCTTGGCCGCCATTCACTTCCTTTTGCCAAGTAATGGCTAACAACAATAAAATGTAAGATTTGACAAGGGATTATCATGCATCAGATGCTATTCTAGGTAAGCACTCATGTATCCACATGCTCATGTGTCCTTACAACAGCTGCACGACATTTTCCCTGCCTTATAGGTGAGGTAAAGTAGGTTATCACATTGCTATTAAAACGATGAGCTGGAACCTAAACCCAATTAATTTTGCCATCAGTCCCAGTGACTGAATCTCTTTAACTTATGTACATCCTCACCTTCCTTCCCTCCCTTCCCACCACACACACACACACACACACTTGCTCCTGTTGCCATACCCTCCTTTGCATAACTGTTTCATCTTTCATTTTTTCATATATTTATTGTTTAATATCTTCTATTTTCTCCAACCTCTTCTCTGTATCTTTTTCTTTTAGTGTCGAGGTAGAACCCAGGACCTTGCGCACTCTGAGCAAGCAGTCTATCACTGTGAAATTCAGATTGGTCTTGAACCTGCCTCTACCTCTCAAGTGTTGAACTTACAGGCATATGCCACCCTATCCAGCTCTCAATGTCCTCTTCAAGCTCCTCTTTGTGACCTGGGGTTTAAATGCCAGTGTTCTCAGGAGTGTTCCACATAATCTCCTTAGAAAGGTTCATGTACTTGCTTGAGTCCTGTTGTCTGCTGATGACACCAGCTGCATGTCTGCAGCTAGATCCTATGCCCTTTCTTCTAGACCTAAATATCTGACTATGTCCTGGATACTTTGTAGACATCTCATGGATTCACAGATTCAGTAAGTCATATAATGAGCCTACCTAGTCTGCTTCTCCTGTCATCTAAGGGGAATGTCTCCTTCTTCAGAGTAATATTTCAGTTAAAAACAACAACAGCACCATTGTCTATCCTGCTGTCCAATCAAATCACCCCTAATCTTTCTTTCTAGGATAACTCACTTCCAGTCAGCCAATCATCAAGACCAATCAGTTTTACTCCCTAAAGAGCTCCCTTCTTTCCACTGTCACTCCTAAATTCAAGACTCTGGGTTGCAACTGTCTCCTGGGTGTTCTCCCTACATCATTTTACCTTTTAAATCCACCCTTTAAGCTGCAAGCTACAGGTTGGTCAGATCTGCTCTACATGGCTGTTATCTTTGGACCAGCAGCTACTTAGACTTTGAATGTTGCTCTATGGTCTCATTCTGGCACCCAAACTGAAGGTGCAGGACTACTGAAGAAGCCAATGCCCTGAGAAATCATTCTAAAATGCCAAAGCTTACTTCTCTTGTGTTTAAAATTCTTCAGTAGCTCTTTAATGCCTTAAAAAACAGTCCAAACTTATCATGACAGATTAGTCACCTATTGCCACAATGTCACTATGTAACAAACTACTTCAAGTTGGATCTTACAACAACTATCCAACATGTTGGCTACATACAACTCAACTAGGGTAGGCTGGAATTTAAGCTCCTATGTTCTAGGATTCAAGCTGCTGGGAGAAGATCAGATTTAGTTCTGTACACAGGATCTTTATAATAAAGACCCTACTTTGTCATGCAAGTTACCAGCACAGAATCTTGTCTACAATACATGCTCTCTAAATGTGACTTAAGTCAGATAGGCCTGGCTGTTAGGGAAAACAAGAAGTTAACCACCAGAACTATGGCCTTCCATACATGCTGTTTTCTCACAATAATTTTCCTATTTAGGAATCTGGTCCCCTCACTATCAGTTCCCTCTGCTTATTAATGAGCCCACTCAAAAGGCCTAGTCATTCACATATCCGTACAAATATTAGCTTGTTAACTCTTCTAGATGTCATTATCATCTGAGCTTTCACTGGGGATCCATGTCAGGACACAATTTAAGGCTTCTGCTAAAGGAGAGGCCTTTAAATCACTAAATAAAAGATAAGGAGGGCTGGGAAGGTGGCTCAGTGGTAGAGCGCTTGCCTTGCATGCATGAGGCCTTGGGTTCGATTCCCCAGCACCACATAAGCAAAAAGGAAAAAAAGCCGGAAGTGGTGCTGTGGCTCAAGTGGTAGAGCGCTCGCCTTGAGCTGAAGAGCTGAGGGACAGCGTCCAGGCCCAGAATTCAGGCCCACAACCGGGCCCAAAAAAAAAAAAAGATAAGGAAAACTTTGGCACTAAAGAAGTAGCTATCTGGGCTGGGAAGATGACTCAGTGGTAGAGTGCTTGCCTTGCATTCATGAGGCCCTGGGTTTGATTCCTCAGTACCATGTAAGCAGAAAAAAAAAAGCCGGAAGTGGCGTTGTGGCTCAAGTGGTAGAGCACTAGCCTTGAGCTGAAGAGCTAAGGGATAGCACCCAGGCCCAGAGTTCAGGCCCCACGACCAGACCCCCACACACACCAAAAAAAAAAAAAAAAAGTAGCTGTCTGTCTTCCTATAGGTAAGCTTCATTCCACAACCAGATTCAGTTCCCATTAGTTCATCACACAAATGTCAGCTCAACCCTCTCACAACCCTGGTACAACAACTTGTACTCAATTAGACACTTTATTTTAAGCCCTCTGGGATGAAAGCTTCTTTCTGAATGTACAGTGGATAAAAACAGCTGCTACAGACAAGACTCTTCCCCTACCACACCAGCATTCCTGCCAGCCACCCTCATGATTAATCCTTCAGCCTGTGGTATCCACATGGCTTCTTCTAGTCACATCCCAGAATGCCCCTAGAAATAGGTTGTCTGAAATAAATGCCAACTTTGCTTAAAAAAAAAAAAGATTCTATGCCTATGTGGTCATAACCCAAAAAAAAAAAAGTCTCTTGGGGAAACAGGACATGTAAACAGCAGAGCTCAGGCATCTCTCCCATCCTTCCCATGGGCAACTTTGGTTTTAACCTTTCTAAATTCAAAAACCCACTATTTCTACAGTGGGTTTAGGCAAGGTTTTCCCCTGAATTCCATCTCCTTCATCCCTTAACACAACACTCACTTGCAAGACCTTTGCTTAGGTCGTATGAGCAGCAGCCTTGCTTCATCTTCCTGATAAAACTGCTAACAGCACATTTAACTAGGCTGCCAGATTACTTGGGGCAGGACTGGAAGGAATGTGGGGCTGCAAAGGAAACTAGTATTTATTGGATGATTTCCATGCACTGTTGTTCTATTATTTGACATCCAGGATGTTGTTTAATCCTCCATAACATGTATCTGGGATATCTGCTATCATCTCTTTTTGTAAATAGGAAGGCCAAAGCCCAGAGAGCTTGATGAATTGACTCTGGATTCTAGAGCCAATAATCAGTAGAGATTTGGGTTCAAGTTTTAAGCCCAAAATTCATGTCCTCTGCACCTTTCCCATGTCTTCATGACGGAGTCTGCTTAATGAGATCATGAAAGACATATTCCCAGAATTGCATGGTGAGCAAGGAAATGTTTTTAATGAATCAACTAGCAGTCCTCTTCAATGAAAAAGTGTGCACTTAAAGCCTGGCAAGTGCTAACCTCTGGGCTAGGTGCAATAGGGGCACAGAAGCAGGTGGTGGAATTACTGCCCCTGGATAGGTTACAATCCAGGACAGGAGTAAAGTATCTATTGTCCAGAGAATGAATTGTGTGGTGTGATCCAGAGAGAACAAACTAGTGTGGACTGAATAAGATGTGATCAATCCAGGTTTATCTAAGCATAAAAACTGACTTGTTGAACTGAAACCCCTTTGAAAAGCTACTTAAAGATATATATTTTTTAAATAGCTGGGCATGATGGCATGTGCCTGTCTTCCCAGATATGCATGAAGCATAGGAGGGAGGATTTTGGTCCAAGCTGGCCCAGAAAAACAATGTGAGACCATGTCTCAAAATTAAAGCAAAAAAAGGTTGGTTGTGTGCTCAAGAAGTAGAGCACCTGCCTAGCAAGCACAAGGCTTTGAGTTCAAACCCCACTACTACGAAAAACAGAAGTGTCAGTCACAATGGGTTATCATGTCATATCCACTAGACTGGCTGCGACAAGAAGAATGATAATGTCAAGCATTGCTACAAATGTAGAGAAAGTGGCATTGCTGGTGGCAGTACAAAGTGGTATCGCCCCTTTAGAAAAGTTTGGCAGTTCCCCAAAAGGCTAAGTATGGTTACCATATGACCCAGCATTTCCACTGTATAGAACATTTGCAGCAGAAATGAAGACATAGCATCTACATAAAAACTATACATAAATTTTCATAGAGGAATTGTTCATAATGAGTGGAAAATAGAAACAACCCAAAATGGCCATCAACTGATAAACAAATGTGACATATACATGCAATGGAACATTATTTCATTATATTAAAAAAAAGAATGAAGTAATGACACACACTACAATATAAGTGAACCTTGGAACCATTGTGCTCAGTATCAGAAGCTGGACACAAAATCCCATACATCCTTTTATTTTATTTATGTGAAATGCCCCAAATAGGCAAACCTATAAAGATGTAAATAGATTAATGGTTGCCTAAAGCTTAGAGTAGCACAGAAAGAGGAAGTAGCTGCCAATGAGTATGGGATTTTTTAAGAGGATGAAAATGTCCTAAAAGTGGGATTGCTGGGTGTAGGGGAGTTCTATGTGAAGTCTTTTGAGGAACCTCCTTCTTGTTTCCAAAGTGGTTGGACTAGTTTACATTCCCACCAACAATGCAGTAAGGTTCCTACGACCCAGCAATCCCACTTTTGGCATTTACCAAAATGCTTACAAACAAGACCACACTAAAGCTACCAGCACAACTATGTTTATTGCAGCATTATTTACCATAGCTAAGATATGGAACCAACCCAGATGCCCCTCAGTAGATGAATGGATCAAGAAAATGTAGTATATATACACAATGGAATTCTATGCCTCCATCAGAAAGAATGACATTGCCCCATTTGTTAGGAAATGGAAAAACTTGGAAAAAAATTATATTAAGTGAAGTAAGCCAAGCCCAAAGAAACATAGGTCCCATGGTTTCCCTTATTTGCAATATCTAGTATATGTATGAGTCAAGCGGAAAAGGTCAGATAATGTGATGTCAGGAAAATGAACCCTTAGATATGTATTTTAATGTTTTTTCTTTCATGCATGTGTTTCTAACGAATTTATAAGATTATCTCTTTGTTGCTTTGTATGTCCCTCCCCCACAGTATAACCCCTGCTTTCACTATATTTGATGTCAGTATAACTTGTGGAGGAGATGGGGAAAAACCAGTTGTTTAAGGATACAGGTGGATCTGATGCAACAATGAGAAGTACAAGTTGTCATGTCCAAAACGAGCTTTACAACGTCGGTGCGGGGGGGGGGGTGGGGGTGGGGGGGAGGGGGGAAGGAGAAGGATTGGGATGGGGGGGGAGGGGGGAGGCTGGGAAGGGATGGGAAGGGTAAACAAAGGAGGAGGCTGCAATGCTTGGTAAGAAATGTACGCATTATCCTGCCCATGCAATTGTAACCCCTCTGGACAGTATGCTCACAAATAAAATAAAATAAAATTTAAAAAAAAAAAAAAAGAAAATGTCCTAAAATTGGGTGTGGTGATTGTTGCACAATCCTATGACTTTACTTAAAAACACTAAACACTACAAATGGCATGTGAAATATATCTTGCTAAAACTGGTTTTAAAAATAGTGGGAACAAAGTGCTACTGGTTCACACCTGTAATTCTAGCTAGTCAGAAGGCAGATAGTTGATGATTATGGTTTAAAGTCAGCTGGAGACTATCTCCAATGAGCCAGCAAAATTTCAGGCTTGAAGCATAGCAAGTGATAGAGAGTCTAGAATTTGTGGCAAAGCCAAACAAGAGTATAAGGCCTTGAACTCAAGCCCCAGTGCTCTCACCCTACCCTGCTCCACACCTACACACACACACACACACACACACACACACACACACACACACACAATTCAAGGGAATAGCTTCTGCAATGGCCAGGAAGCTGGGAGACTTTTTATTTATTTATCAGGCAAAAACAAGGTCCTAAATTATGCAGATAGCTGGAAAGAGCAAAGACATGACAACATTGCTACGGGGCACAGTGATGTTTACCCAGTCAATATCACCACAGCACAGCGTAGCTGAAGACAGCCACAGAGATTATTACTGCTGGGAGCCAAATGACCTGCTGCTGTGGCTTCCATTGGTTATCAGAATTGATTCTGTAGTGCTCCATTTTTTTTTTTTTTTGCCAGTGCCAGTTTGGAGTGTGGAAAAGCCTAGATCACACATCTTACTTGAAACAGAGACTAAAGCATAATGAATGTCCAACATTGTCAGAGTAGTAGGGAAATGTGAACTTTGTCTTAGAAAGAAGGTGACTACAGAGAATGACTGTCTCCAAAAGGAAGTAGCTTTAGATACTACTCTTTGAGGGATTTAAAGCAAAAGAATGAAGAGAACATTACAAATGAGGGAATCAAATGATATGACTGGGAATAAAATCCTAAGTACTTCAGGAGTTTGAGTGGATCTCTAAGTTGGCCCAAGAACCATGGTGACATCAAGCCCTAGGCTGCACAGTTGTAGGAACTTGAGGTCACCTGAAATAGGTTCTTAGAAGAAATCCTCAAGCTCCAACTCATCCATCACTTTCTTTATGCTAAGGCCTCCAGGAGTCTCAATGGCATTGAACATTACAACCAACTAGACAGACCAAAGGGACCCCCCCCTTTTCCTGGGGCACTGGAGCAGGAATCAATATTAAGCATTATTAGATACTATAAAATACTATTCAATGCTATTAGAATAGTTAATTCTGTGTTGAGTTTTCCTTAAGTCTTTATTTTAAGCACTTTCAATACTTTCTGTGAAGGATAGAAACTGTCAAGTGGCTTTCTGACAGGCCCTTTTCCGGTACCTGGAAGATTTGCACTAGGAAGTCAGCCATGAGCCCCTTATTGAGAACTGGCTAGACTACCTTCATGGCAGCCCAGCTGTTTTGGATACTTTATGCTGTAGCAGCTACAGAGGACCTCAACAACCATGGAAGATGCTATGTTTTGGTCATGACTACTCCTGACAGCTGACAAGGCCTGGGAAATCAGTTCTCTAAGTAAAGGAAGCTTTGGAGAACTCTGGATGACCTGCTTATCCTGCAGCGATTCTCAATGGGAGCACTTTCCCTGGCAGGCCAGCAGAAGGCCTGAGATAGGTGCAAACGCATGAAAATGAAGGACTGTGACATGTTTTGCATAGATACTCTTCCATAGCTTCCCCTGAACTATATAACTAGCATGCTCAAATTGTTTGATTGATTCCTTTTGTTTGTTTGTTTGAACTCAGTGCCTTGTACTTGCTGTATACCTTTAGCCCTTTTTGTCTTTCTTATTTTTCAATGAGGCTCTCATTTTTTTGCCCAGGAATAGCTTGGACCCAAATCCTTTTATTTATGATTTCCAAGTAGCTAAGCTCACAGGAACAAGTCACTACACCTAGCTATTTATTGTTTGAGATGAGGTCTTGCAAACTTTTTGACAAGGCTGGCCTCCAACTGTGATCTTCCCTATGTCAGACCTCAGAGTAGCTAGGATTACAGCAAACATTAGCAAACGTTTTGAATCAGCCAAGTAAAACCCTCCTGTGCTTTTTCCTAGAGTTGCAGACTTAGACCCATTGAAAGGCTTTTCTTCAGTGGTCTTGTCTTTCCTGATTTTGATCATTATGGTTAGTAGGACAGGCTGACACAGAGATGGCAGAAACACAAGCAGAGTGGTTATAGCAGCAAAGGTTGCAGTGGTAGTAGTGGAGTGTAAGCAGAAGGACTCTCTGAGTTGAACCTGACAAACTCTGATCACTGATTACTGAGAATTTCAGAGAGCTACCAAGACTTTGAAATCAATGATTCCATAAGCCCAAGAGCTATGACTCTAGCCATTATGGGAGCTGAAGATTCCAATATCCAGAGCCCACTCAGGAGCTATAATACTAACAGGCTCTAACAGCTACAGTCACTGACTGCTGTGGGAAGCTGAGTACAAAAGTAGCCAAATGTCATAGTTGCTGAAAAGCTTAGAGTATTAAACCTTGAACCCAAATGTTAGAGACATAAGGTGTCTAAAGCATGTAGTCAGCCTCTAGCTCTCAGGTTTGGAGCTATTAAGGCTCTGGGTATGCAAGCTTAGCCCCTTCTAAGTCTTAGGTGCTTAAGAACCCAGGACCACCAGCACTAGAGGAACTTCTCCTCACCTACCCAAGATTTCTATCAAGACAGACTAAAAGAGCTGGGCGCCAGTGGCTCATACCTATAATCCTAGCTACTCAGGAGACTGAGATCTGAGGACCATGGTTCAAAGCCTGCCCAAGCAGGAAAGTCTGTAAAACTCTTATCTCCAATAAACCACCAGAAAACTGGAAGTGGCGCTGTAGCTCAAGTGGTGGAGCGCTAGCCTTGAGCTGACGAGCTGAGGGACAGCACCCAGGCCCAGAGTTCAAGCCCCACAACTGACACACACACACAAAAGACTAAAAGGATCCAGCCAGCTGATCAATGACAGAACCAGTCCTCCAAACATCAAGGAGGACACAGAGGCAGGTGGTTTCTTCACTTCTTTTGTTTGAGCAGGAAGCAGAGGCATGGAAACATGGTTACTTTTGAGATATATTTAAATAGTGGGTCATATTATTTGGGGTGGATCATATTCTTTCTGGTTTAGGTTGTTAAGACCTTTTGCCAGATGATTTCTTTTCCTCCCTGTGTCTCTTATGAATACAGGATAAATTGATACTTTTCCCAGACCATCCCACATCATTTCTTTCTGTTCTTGAGTTCCGTTTGGAACTCTAAATCTTTGTTCCATCTGGGTAGCTAGGATGATGTAGAGTAGGGTAGAAGAGGGTCTGGCCCTTTTGCTATAGTTCATTTCATTTTTATGCTCCCTCTCTCTCTGCCTTTTTCTTAATAACTTTGAGATGAATTTCCTTTCAGCCTTGTTCTGGCCTTGTGAAAGCTAAGTGTTGAGTTATTACATACAATAGAAGCATTTATTTATCTAGCTTTCATCAAGATAAATAACAAATTTATATAAAATCTTAGCACATCTAAAATATCCTAATATACAAAATAAATGTTGTTTATTTAATAGTTTTGCAATACTTTTCCATAAAATACCAAGATGGTAAATTAATTTGCTAAATGACACTTCTAAACTGAAGTCACTTATAGCACTAGGAGGCAGATAGAAGAGGTGAATTTTAAGCAAGTTTCACCATGAGCTTTTAAGAAAACCACCACATCGGCGACATCATACATAAAAGGAAGGCGAGGGTGATGTATTCATCATCAATAAATTTAATAGCAGCCACAGCACCATTTGCTAGAAATTCACTTCAAATCTGAGTTATTTTAAATAAAGCATCATATATAAGGTCAAGAAAGAAAAAAAAAGAAAATCCTGCTTCATTTCCATGAATTTCCTGGCCAGTAGCTTTAAAATGGTGTAGAATTACAGGTCAGCAGCAAAAACTCACTCAACCAGGGAGAAAATGAGCCGTTTCTCTTTGGTGTCCAACTGAAGACCCCACTTAGGAGCTATTTCCTGGTTCTGTAAGAGTCTTTTAACTGTATCATTTCTTGATTTGAGCTGGGCTGAAGCAGTTCCCTATGATACAAGGAAATGTGAGTGAATCGAGTTTTCTCTGAATTACCAGGATATTATACAGGCCCCCCCAAGTGGCACCATGCCTGGATTAATGTTAAAGGCTGTGTCACACCAGCTGAGAGGAAGACATGTGGCACAGATGCCAGCTTTTGTCACTAGCAACTTAGAAATGCTGAGGGAGTAGAAGAAAGAAATATGTCTGCTAAGTCTGTAGCCCATTAGGGGAGTTTGCCTTTCTACTTTGTTCTGCTCCAAAGAACAAGGGCCAATGATTCAAGATGGCCATTTGGCTGGCTCTTACATTCATGAAGAGCTTCAATTCTAGATATTTCATGTTAACATCAAAGGTCATCTACCCAGATCCAGAAACACACAGTGACTGCTGGAAGGTGACATCCATGATAAAACTTCCATCTATTTTGTTTGCTGCTTGATGTATACAACACATTAATATTTTGCATGTCATTATTATCACAAGTGACACAAATAGATGCTACTCAATGTAACAAAAACAACATTTAAAGCATACTACATAGCTGGGTCTGGTGGCACACACCTGTCATCCCAGGAAGCAGAAGGATCTAGAGTTTGAGAATAGCCTGAGCTACTTAGAAGACCCTATGTCAAAAAACCAAGAGCTGTAGCTCACTGATTAAAAAAAAAATAAACCCAAAACCAAAAACTTGCCAAGGCTAGTATATGCACAAAAGCTTGGATTTTCTTACTAGATATATTTTAAAAAAGATAAGACCACAAAACAAATAGAACCTATAATTTTTGAAAAATGGGTTTGAAATTGTTTTCTACTTTATAAAAAGCTTCAAAGCCATGTGTGGTGGCACACACCTATCGTCTTAGCATTCATGAGGCAGATGCAGAAAGATTGCAAGTTGGAACACAGCCTTGGCCACAGAGTGAGCTGGAAGCCAGCCTGGACTGAATAGTGATAAAGAGAAAATTGTAAATACAGAAAAGATATGACATAAAGAAGAGCCAGGATGAGAATTATAGCATAACGGATCTGTAAATAAAAGTTAAGAGTTACTCATCAGTAAGTACTACCTAATACTGGCCTTTGTTCTAGACTTATTCCATTATATATAGATATATATTTACATATTAATCTGCACCAACATCTAAGATGAAGATTTTTGGCCTTGTTCTACCTGTACATAAACAGATGCTCATAGAATTGGCATTGCCTTAAAAACCAGCTGATAGAAAGAACTGACATTTGAACCCAGATCTCTTTGACTCCCAAGCCCTGTTCACAACCATTACCTAAAGAATCACTTAAATAGTAGCTACCAACTTTATAGAGAAACTAAAAGACAAAACTATAGAGGGTGTATCTTCTCCCTGTCAGAATCATATGAATATATAAAATTCTACTCTTTGGGGTCCCTATTCCAGAATACGGTAGGACCAACCTTCTTTAGTCATCCATCAGACAGATAACTACAGAAGGGCTGATAGGCCACAGTTTAGGTATATTGAGCTTCATATGTTCTCTTGAGGGTAGACCATGACTGATGTGGGGACTGCCAGAAACTCCCCAGGAGCCACACACAAATCACCGTTTAGGTAATCTCATTGGCAGAGGATACCCTTTCACGTAAACCTGGGGCCCATTCTGCTTTTACTCCATGTATGATATGCCCTACTCCACTCAGGAAGAGAACTATCAAGCCTATGTGGGTGGCTGCTCAGGAAGCTGAAATCTGAGGATCATGATTCTAAGGCAGCCCGGGCACGAAAGTCCATAAGATTCTTGTCTCCAATTAACCACCAAAAAACTGGAAGTGGCATTGTGGCTCAAAGTGGTAGAGCTCTAGCCTTGAGTACAAAAGCTCAGGGACAGCTTCCAGGCTTGAGTTCAAGCCCCACGATAAACATTAACAACAACAAGATGATTCTCTGTAATGTTCAATAATACACAAGCACACTCTCTAAGCCAGGAACCTACCTGCTTATAGGCCATACCTTATTTTCAATGAATGTATCATTTTGTAATGTAACTACAAGAAAGAATAGTTTTTGACATCTCACGGCAATTTTATTTTTTTCTGGGTTTGTGTTCATTTACTTAAAACATTTTTAAACCATTTTTTATTGTCAAGGTGATTACAGAGGGGTTATAGTTACATAAATAAGATACTAGGTACATTTCTTGTCAAACTTTTTACCCCTTCCCTCATTTTTCTCCCACTTTCCCTCCCCGCACCTCCCCCCACCAGTTGTAAGATCATTTTCAACATATTGTCTTGTGAATATGGCTGTTACATTGATTCCCCTCTTGTCCTTTGTCTCACCATTGTGTTTTTCCCCTTCCCTTCCCTAATTCAGATAAACATATATACAATACCATCTTTAAGAGTTACACAGAGAAAAGTACTGGTCTTCCTACCTTATTCCACTGCCTAGTTTTCTGCCTGGAGACAACCACTATCTGCTAGGGATATTCCATGAAAATATAAGCATTGAATGCATCCACTTAAGTAACAGCATTACATCCAGAACATTGCATGTCTTCTTTCTGCACAGATAGAATTGCTTGATTCTTTCATGGTTACATAGGATTCCACAGAAGGACATACTATACTCTATTTAACAAGCCCTGTTTTGCTAGGTGTTTAGGTTGTTTCTAGCACTTCGTTTTTATGTACCAATACTACAGTCTATTCATAAAAATGATTCATAACAACTTACAAATATAGCCATATGTATATTAATTCCTGGACTCAAAGTTACTCTGTCAAAATTAATCTTCCCTTTGGAGTAATTGTACCAATTTACACTTGCACTAGCATACCTGTTCACAAATGTTCTTCCTACAGTGTATTATTACAAACTCTTATATCTTTGAATCCAGTTCTGAATTACCTTTCTTTTACAGTGAGGAAAACAGAATTCCTGTGCACACATATACATGTCATCTGTATTTCCTATTCTATAACAGTTAGCCTTTATTGACTATTTTTCTACCAGGTAGCTCATCATTTTTCTTATCAATAAGTGGGAATTCCTTTTTTATATTAAGAAAATAAATCTTATGGGATATGCATTGTAGCCATTTTTCTCAATTTGTCTTTTAACTTCATTATTTCTTTTGTTGTTGTTGTTGGTGGTGGTGGTGGTCATGGGGCCTGACCTCTGGGTCTGGGTGCTATCCCTTAGCTCTTCAGCTCAAGGCTAGCACTCTACCACTTGAGCCACCATGTCACTTCCGGCTTTTTCTGCTTATGTGGTGCTGAGGAATCAAACCCAGGGTCTCATGCATGCAAGGCAAGTGCTCTACCACTGAGCCACCTTTCCACCCCCTCATTATTTCTTGACAATTATTTTTTTTTCTTTTTCTTTTGCATTAAAATGTACCAGTTCTTTCTTTTATGGCTTCTAGGACTTGTATCAAACTTACAGCTCTTTTCCCCACATTGATATTATACAGAAATTTTATGAGGTTTTTTGTTTTGTAAATTTTAAAAAACTTGCTTTTACCCTGAAAATATTACAGGATGGAATAGGAGAAACCCTAGGTCTCCTTGGCACAGGCTGAAATTTTCTTAATAGAGAAATAGAGACCCAGAAACACAACAAATCAAAGAAAGGTTGGAAAAATGAGATTACATGATACTACAGAGCTTCTGTATGGTAAAGGACATAGCTAGCAAGATCAATAGAAAGCCCACGGACTGGGAGAAAATCTTCACTAGCCATACAACAGATAAGAGTCTCATATCTAAAATATACTTAGAACTCAAAAAACTAAATCCCCCAACAATAAATCCTCAAAGAAACAACTTCCTGATAAACAAGTGGGCTAAAGACTTAAAGAGAAACTTCTCTGAAGAGGAAATGAGAATGGTCAATAGACATATGAAGAAATGCTCAACTTCTCTAGCCATAAAAG
>NW_012267253.1:8278422-8291089 GCF_000151885.1 Dipodomys ordii | reverse complement strand
TCTCAGACATATACTAGTTATTGCAAATAAGGGAAACCATGGGACCTATGTTTCTTTGGGCCTGGCTTACTTCACTTAATATAATTTTTTGCAAGTCTTTCCATTTCCTAACAAATGGGGCACTGCCATTCTTTCTGATGGAGGGATAGAATTCCACTGTGTAGATATATCACATTTTCTTGATCCATTCATCTACTGAGGGGCATCTGGGTTGGTTCCATATCTTAGTTATGGTAAATAATGCTGCAATAAACATAGTTGTACTGGTGGCTTTAGTATGGTCTTGTTTGTGATCATTTGGGTAAATGTCCAAAAGTGGGATTGCTGGGTCATAGGGGAGCTCTATATAGATTCTTTTGAGGAATCTCCATACTACTTTCCAAAGTGGTTGAACAAGTTTACACTCCCACAAACAATGCAGTAGGGTTCCTTCTGGCCACATCCCCTCCAGCATCTGTTGTTACTAGAGTTCTTGATTATAGCCATTCTAACTGGGGTGAGGTGGTATCTCAATGTTGTTTTAATTTGCATTTCTTTTATGGCTAGGGAGGTTGAACATTTCTTCATGTGTCTATTGACCATCCTTTTTTCCTCTTCAGAGAAATTTCTCTTTAAGTCTTTAGCCCACTTATTTATTGTTGTTTCTTTGAGGATTTGTTGTTGGGGGATTTAATTTTTTGAGTTCCAGGTATATTTTAGATATGAGACTTTTGTCTGTTGTATGGCTAGTGAAGATTTTCTCCCAGTCCATGGGCTTTCTATTGATCTTGCTAGCTATGTCCTTTGCCATGCAGAAGCTCTGCAAATTCATGTAATCCCATTTGTCCAACCTTTCTTTGAATTGTTGTGTTTCTGGGTCAGAACATTATAAGGGAATACTTTTATGCTAATAAGTTTGAGAATTTGGTAGAAATTGACCTTTTCTTAGCAAATATCGACATGCCGAAACTAAACCAAGATGAGTTAAACCATCTTAACAGTTAAACCATATCAAGCATTGAAATAGAAACAGCAATAAGACACCTGCATCTTGTATACACTTCTCTAATTTGGGGAGGGGAAGGGAAAAAACAAAATGCTTAAATAGGGATACAGGTTGACCCATTGTAACAATGAGATGTACAAGGCACTATGTTGAAAATGAACTTTAATTGTGGAGGTGGGAGGGAAGGGATGGTAGAGGAAAAACAAAGAAGGAGGCAACATTGCTCAATAGGAAGTGTTTTCATTACCTTGCTCATGCAACTGTAACCCCTCTGTACCAGTATTTTTACAATTAAAAAAATACAAAAAATAAAATAAATACTGTTTTTATTAAGTAGTTGTACATAGGGGTTTCAATTCCAGAAGGCAGGTCATAAGTACCGTGCCTCATCAATGTCACCCTTCCATCATTTCCCTCCATTTTCCCATCCCATCACTACCCTCAAGTTATGGAGTTCAACTTTTACATTATGTACATTGAATATAATGACTGCTTTTGCTCGCCCTTCCTCCCTCTATTTGTGTCCCCCCCTCATTGCACTCCCTCCAACATATTCCAACTTCCTGATATTTATTTTGTTGAACAGTTCATTGTTGCTCAAAGAAGTTACACCATTGGTCTCCTCTCCTAAGAATATCATCAATTTGTTTGTGTGTATATGTAGATAAACCTGTATATGCTTTCATGTATGTTTGTGTTTTGGATCGAACTCCACATATGAGAGAAAATACGTACCATTTGTTCTCTAAGACTGACTTACTTTACTAACCATAATTTTTTCTAGGTCCATCCATTTTCCTGAAAATGACATAATATTATTCTTTCTAATGGATGAATAAAAGTCCATTGTATATATGTACTGCATTTTCTTGATCTACTCATCTATTGTAGGATATATGAACTGTTTCCATAACTTGGCTATTGTGAATAGTGCAACAATGAATATGAATGTGCAAGTACCTTTACCATATTCTGACTTGTAATGTTCTGGGTAGATGACCCAGGGTGGCATCACTGGATCATAGTGTAGTTCTATGTTTGTTTTGTTTTATTTTTTGAGAAATTTCCAAACTGCCTTCTAGAGTGTTTGTACTAGTTTACATTCCCACCAACAGTGTAATAGAGTTCCTTTTTTCCTGCATCCTTTACAAAATTTGTTGTTGTTTTTTTTTTCTTGATGCTGGCCAATCTTAGTGGGCAAGATGAAATCTTGATGCAGTTTTGCTTTGCATTTTCTTTATGGCCAAGAATGTTGAGTATTTCCTCATGTGTTTATTTGCCAATCTTGCTTCTTCTTCTGAGAAGACACTATTTAGCTCTTTTGCCCACTTATTGAATTATTGATTGGTGGGGGAGGGAAGTAGTCAGAAAGTCTGTGTTTTTGTGTAGCATTTTATAGCTTCATTTAAAAATCTTTGATCCATCTGGAATGTATTAGATACAAGAAATAAAGTAACAATCCAGTTTCATTTTAGTTTTCTAAATGGCTGCCAAGTGGTCCAAGAGCCACTTTGCGATTCATGTATTTTTAGATAATACTTGTAAGCATAGTTAGGAGTATGGGAACTGAGTTTACCAGCACCTTCTGATCCTCTGAAGAGCCCTTCCCAGGTAACATCTGCATCATTTAGGCTTAAGAAACTTGACTGAGTAATATGCATATGAATGAGGAGTAGGGGGCCTGGGGTCAGTTAGTCAAGTCTAATCTAATGGGTTCTGTAAGGCCTGAAGCACACAAACATGTGGAGAGAAAAGAGAATGTGTACTTTAAGAAAAATAATATAAAAATTACAAATTAAAACATACCCTTTAAATATGAATATTTATGAAGAACTAAAAGGCAAAATATAATAAAATATTTTAAGTTAATGCATTCTGAAAACAGAAATACCAAAATATAATATAATCATATTTTTATTAACTGCCTGATACAGGCAATTAATATGAACACATCTCTACAATATGTTGGCTGCATATTCTTTAGGTGTCTCTTCTATGATAATTATTTTACAATATCATTTCCCACAGAGAAAATAGAAAAGTAATTCTGCCTTCTTTCCTCACAGATGAACTTCAAGTTTTCAGGTCATTTAATTTTTCTTGCTCAATTTTAAAGTTCTCTTTGAACTGATGGTGTTCATTAACCAACTGTCCTCATTGCTCCGTTGCAAGCCTTCTAGGACTTTTACATAATATATTCTGTACCTAGCAGTTTATGTTGCATCACTAAGTAATATAAATTCTCTGCAGCTATGTTCAGATGATTTTTCTGATCTTCATGAGTTGGATTATCAAACAATTCTGGAGGCTGAGTGTTACTTCTCAAAGTCTACCTCTTCTTAGTGAACTACTGATTTTGATGTAGTCTAAAAGGTAGGGAGAAGAGATTTTCAAATTCAGTTCTTGGTATCATTGTTCATCTGCATTTCTTTTATCTCATCTTCATTAATGTTAGCAAGAAAATTTCACCAAAGAAAAATTAATACTGACATTATAAAATACATTGAAAAGGAAAATCGGTCCTAAATAAACCAGTGTGGTGGTTATACTCAGGAAAATTTGTAGCTTGAGTAACAAAAATAATGAATATGCACACACATTGGTTGTATAAAATAATGGTGATATTTTCATCCATGTGTAAAATATACTTTAATCATATTCAGTACTAATGAGTTTTATTTTTAAATTAATTAATTATATATATTTTTTGTTAGTTGTAGAGCTTCAACTCTGGGCCTGCGTGCTGTCCCTCAGTATTTCAGCTCAAGGCAAGCACTCTACCACTTGAGCCACAGTGCCACTTCCAGTTTTCTGGTGGTTAATTGGAGATAAGAGTCTCATGGACATTCCTGCCCCGGCTGGTTTTGAACCTTAATCCTCAGATCTCTGCCTCCTGTGTAGCTAGGATTACAGGCATGAGCCACCAGCGTCCAGCTTGAATTTTTTTTCTTTGTTCTTTTTATATTTTACCATTCCTGGGGCTTGAACTCAGAACCTGGGAACTGTCCCTGAACTTTTTTTGCTCAAGGATAGCACTCTACCATTTGAGCCACAGCACCACTTGCAACTAAGGAATCCAACCCAGGGCTTCATGCATGCTAAGCAAGTACTTTACCACTGAACCACGTTCCCATCCCTGAATTTTATTTTTGAGAAAGAAAATAGCTATGAGGAACCAAAAAAATCAGTAGGAAGTAACTTAATAAAGATAAGTATTGAACTTTGTACTGATATGTTTACAAAATTATGGAAATGTAAAGAAAATCCCTCTAAGTATGATATTTGAAAAGGGTAGATAAAAATGGGTAAATCTTTCTCAAATCTAATTAAGGGAAAAATAAAGATAAGATTAGGAATAAGAAAAAATGCACTAAAGGAAATGTGATGGATATTATTTTTAACTTCATGGCTGTATGTCTAAGAATAAGGAGATAATCAACCTTTTCTTATTAAAGTTTTAGAAAACAAGCTGGCCAGGGGCTGGGAAGATGGCTCAGTGTAGAGCACTTGCCTTGCATGCCTGAGGCCCTGGGTTCGATTCCTCAGCACCACATAAGCAAAAAGAAAAAAAGCCGGAAGTGGCATTGTGGTTCAAGTGGTAGAGCACTAGCCTTGAGCTTAAGAGCTGAGGGACAGTGCCCAGGCCCAGAGTTCAGGCCCCATGACCGGACCATAAAAACAAAAAAAAAAAAAAAGAAAGAAAGAAAACAAGCTGGCCTTTTAAAAGTTTTTATTTTATTGTAAAGATGCTGTACAGAGGAGTTACAGTCACACGAGTAAGGTATTGAGTACATTTCTTGTCAAGCATTGTCACCCCCTCTTTTCTTTTTCTCCTTCTATCCTTTACCTCCCCCATCTCCCCTATTCCTCCCCTCTCCTTTTTTTTGGTGCCAGTACTGGGGCTTGAATTCAGAGGCACACCATTCCCTTAGTTTTTCACTCAAGGCTGTGTTATTCTACCACTTGAGCCATACCTCCACTTCCAGCTTTTTGCTGATTAATTGGAGTTAAAAGTCTCAGGGATGAACAGCAATCCTCAGATCTCAGCCTCATGAGTAACTAAGATTATAGGTGTACACCACTAGCACCTGACAAGCCTTAGAATTTAAAATATGCATTATTACTACTTTCACTGAGTACAGTCCTGGCAGTTTTACACAGAATTATGAAGTAAAAGAAATAACTAAGAGTCCAAAACACTCATTACACTACAATTTCACTAAAATGTATGGCTTTTCTTCAACTAGGGCAGGTGCTATGTAGGACAGCACACGTCACTTACTTTTTGTGAGGGGGAAAAAATTATGAAGAAGTAGAAGAAAGTGACTGAAAGCCAGACACTTTTTATTGACTATTATAGCTGCTGATTTTGTTTTTGTCCTTCCTCTGCCCTTTTTTCTCCTTCCTAGCCTCCACTCTCTTCTTTCTCTTCCTATTCTTTTGTGTCTTCCTCTTCTTCCTCCTCCTTAATAGTTTTTATTGTAAATTAGAAATAAACATAAAAGTGTGAAGAGAGTAAATGTGAAGACACAAAAGAGTCAGGCACCCCTGTAACAGGCACCAAGTGAGGACCCAGAACTTGGCCAGCCACCCCAGGGCCCCCACCCAGTCTTCTTGTGGCCATACTCCTCTTTCTCCTTACAAAAGCAAACACAACCATCCTTTTCTTTTACTTCTTCCTGCTTGTATCCCATAGTTTTATCCCAGATGGGCATCTTTATACATGATAATTTAATCTTAGTCATGTAATACTTTTGCATCCTTTTATCTCTCTTAAACTATAATTTCAGCTGAACGTGGTTGCAGATGTTATAATCCTAGCACTCAGAGAAACTGAGGCAAGAAGATTGCAAATTCAAGGCCAAGCTGAACTATGCAGACCCTATCTTAACAAAAGGGGTATCATTACTTGCCTAGCATGAGGCCTGGATTCAATTCCCAGTATGATAAGTAAGCAGACAAACAACATAGTTTCTCCTCCACCTATCCCTCACACGTTAGGACTTATCCTTTGAGACAACCAAGATGGTTGATCTGTAGCTCCCTCATATCTAAATGTTGCTAATTGCCTAGTGAAGTGCAGGTGGTAGTGTGATGTGTTCTTTCTTCAGGAGCTGTCTGATTTCAGGCTGTGATATCATTAGGATTGAAGGCCAATGCCTATACCAACCAGTTCATGGGGGATCGCACAGCAGTGATGTTCTATCATTTTGCTTTCATTGTCACCTGGAATTCCTTAGAAAAAAGTATGCTTCCCTAGGCCTGAGGCCGGGGCTTAGTAGTAGAACATTTGTTTGGAGCATTCACAGTCCTGAGTTCAATCCCAGCATCACCAAAGGCAGGGGAGGATGCTTTCCCTAATCTAGTTTTTTATTGCCCAAATGTAAAATTAATATAGGAAAGACAGCATGAATTCTTTATTCTTTCATTTTTGTTTACTAGCTCTGAAGATAATGGAAATATTTTCTATAATTCTTTGAAGGTGATTAATGAGTTTTCTCACTAGTCTTTTAAAAAAGTTATGGTAAAATAGAAGCAACATAAAATGTACTATTTTGCCTGTTCACAATGTTGTTTAAATACCCCATTACTTAGTTGCAACATTTATAGAATCTCAGAAGGAAAGGCCTTGTGTAATTCCAGTTCTGAAGAGGGAAGGTAGGAAGACTATGAGTTCAAGGCCAGCCTAGGATACACAGTTACACCTTTTCTTTAAACATACAGACAAACAAACAAAAACCAGAAGCTCACTGTTCATGTATTATTCACTCCCAATTCTTTAATCATTAATAAGCCTCCAGTTTTTATTCATTTCTTGCTCCACATATTTCCTATACACTGAACCATACAGTAGGGGTGGTTGATTAACTTTTATATATTTTGTGATTCTGATGATCAAACCCAAAGTTTTGGGCTTGCTAGACAACTGCTGTACCACTGAACTAACTGTATCTAGCCTTTTTATTGGGGGCAAAGGGGAGGATGTGGGAGGAGCTGGGGTCATGCTTTGTAGCTCAGGCTAGTCCAAAGCTCAATATTCTCCCATCTTAGCTTTCCTCGCAAGTAGCTGGGATTAATTATATTTATTAATTATAATTAATAATTTCTGAAATTTTGAAAGATAATTAAGGATCTGCATTATAAAAGTCAATATACTTAGTTTTACAGTTAGAATAATATATGACTGTGAAATAATAGATTATTGCAATACCACCTAAATTATCTCTGATTATTTCAATATGTAAAAGTCCGTATTTTATGGAATGGACATAACTTCAATACTTTAGTTCCATACAAGTAAAACCTCTATCCCTGATCAGATGACCATAATAGATCCATCTTATTTCTGATGAATATTTTAAAAATCTAAATAAAATGGGAAAAAGTAGGTTTTTCTATCTATCAACAGGTGTGAGGCATCATGTTAATAGGCTTAACTGGAAAAATTTAAGACTAGTTTAAGTACAGCAAAACTATCAACAGAATTAATGTTAGCAGTAAGTAAGTAGTAAGTAGAAAAATACCAATTTCTAATCAAAATTATCCATTTCTAATAAAAATGTCCATTTCTAGCCAGGCACTGGGGGTTCATACCTGTAATCCTATCTATTCAGGAGTCAGAGATCTGAGGATCACAGTTCTAAGCCAGCCTTCACAGGAAAGTCATTAAGGCTCTTAACTCTGGCTGGGAAGGTGGCTCAGTGGTAGAGTGCTTGCCTTGTACACACAAGGCCCTGGGTTCAATTCCTGAGCACTACATAAGCAGAAAAAAAAAAAAAGACGGAAGTGGCACTGTAACTCAAGTGGTAGGTAGAGTGCTAGCCTTGAATGGAAGAGCTGAGGGACAGTGCCCAGGCCCAGAGTTCAGCCCCACAATGGAAAGAAGAAAAAAAAAGACTCTTATCTCCAATTAACCACCAGAAAACCAGAAGTGTCACTGTTTCTCAAAGTGGTAGAGTGCTAGCCTTGAGCAAAAGAGCTCAGAGACAATGCCCCACAGCCGTTTCTGATAAAAAAAAATATCCATTTCTAATAAAAACTCAAAGGAAACTACCTTATTCACCAAAAACGAATAGCAATCATCATGAAAAACATAAATTAGTAAGCCACTGCTTTCAAAGCAAAAACAAGAAAGAAAACCCTGCTATCACAACTAGTGGATATCTTTGGAGGTTTAACCAGTGGCATTAGGATGGAGGAGTGGGGACTTCAAACTTGCTACGTTGTCAACTCTGTGGTGAAACTTGAGATCCTCCTGGCTCTATCTTCCAAGCTCTGGATGACAGTCTATACCTCAATGACCAATGGCCAAAGATTTTTAATAAAAAATTTAAAAAGTCTCTGTGTTGGAGGAGATTGCATTCTCCAAGCCTGTGCATATTTTTTTGTTTGTCCTAGAAAGTAATTTTAAACCAACATTTAGATTAAGATATTTTGTAAAAACAAAACAAAACAAAACAAACCCCTAGTTTTCTGGTTCATTTTTAAAGATTAGAAGATGCAGTTACCTAGGATTACATTCTCACATGACCTAGGAAGACAAGCAGTGTCAGGGACAGGGAGAGGGACAGAAATGTGCCCAAGGAAATATTTCTCAGATGCATCCTCTTGTTAAGTGACAGGCAACTATAATGCAATGTGCTGTTATGACAATTTCCATAAAGTTAGTGCATAAGAAGAGTATCATAAAGGTCCAGAAGCAGGCAAACATACATCTGAACAAACTAGAGAACCAGAAATAGAAACTAGCATGTATGGGAATTTAGTGCATCACAAAGGTAGAATTTCTATTTGAGAAAGAAAAATAATTTATTTACAGAAGTGGCACAATGGATCAGCCATCTGGAAGAAATACATGTCACATACAGAAATAAATAAATTTAAAAGTATTCCAGATTAAATGTAATGAAAATAAAACTTTTAGACAATGTAAGAAAATTACCAACCTTGGGATGAGAATCATTTTAAGTATGGTAAAAAAAAAACTCAGACACAATAAATGAAAAGGCAGACATTTGAAAACATACCATTTAACCTTTTTGTATAGCAAAAGCATTAGCATGAATAAAATAAAACATTGGGAAACTATTTGAAAAACACCTACGTAGAACAACTAACAAGTATTTGTTTCAAGACATTTTATGTAATAGGTACTACCAGATATGACACTAAATAAAATAAAATATCCTTTCATTCATGGAGCTTACTGCTTAGCTATCAATGGAGAGAAATAACCCAATAGTCACATAAGAAAATATAGACCATGTTGAGAAAAATTACAAAGCACTGTAAAAATATGAAATACTACCTATTGCACTCATAAGATGGACACACTTCACAGCTTAAAAAAAAAAGAAGATGGACACATTGTCTTCTCCCCAGTTTGTACTTAGGGACGTCATGGTGGCATTTGAACTCAGTGATAACATTTGAACTCAGTGACAACTTTTATACCATGGCAGTTAGCAAATGCTATCCATCGGTGTGTGACATGATTTTCTTGATTGTTTTTGTTGGTTCCACACTTAAGAAAGTGATAGAAAAAGTGTTTGAAATACAGATTAAACTTAAAAGTGTGGAATGTCTGTAGCCATTAGGTTATAAATAGCAGAAGACATTAGGGAGACATTCTACACAGTATTTAAAAGCTATTAACCAAGCCCACAAAGAACTCACTCTCCTCCTAAATGAATGAATGAAGCGAAAAGTGATTTCAGGTAGTAAATATAATTTGTACAGGTTGAGAAATAGTTTAATAAAAGATCATGGTTCAGATTTAATGATAATACATTTATTGGGAAGAAAGTTAATAAATTAGAATGGAATTCCATTAGTCTAATCCTAGTTGAATTGTAATCATAGATTGCCTGTGAATATAAATTCTGAAAATATCAACCAGACCATTCTATAAGATATAATTGAACATGGAGCCTAAAGAGCTCTGTATGTTCTTTACCTATAAGTGGTATATTGTTACTGCCTATAAAAACTGTAATCAACTCATGTTTATATATGTATATATGTACTTATGTAAATTCATATTCTCTGTGTCTGTCTGACTCTCTCTTGCTCTCCATTTCTCTCTCTAAACACTTATCAGTATATCACCACCTCCACCTAGGACTCTCACCATAATTTATTCACATGTCCAAGGAAAGCTTGCTCCATTCTGGATTACTTCACAGTCAGCTAAAAATTCCATTATTATGGTAAAAGACTGACTGAATTTGAGGAGTGAACTTATGGACTCCAGTACAGCTCTATTATTTTGTTTTATGAATGAGAAAACTAGGTCTCAGAGCTTAAATTAATTTGTCCATTGTCATTTATCCAGGAAGAAAAGGAGCTGAGATTTGAATTCATATCTCTCTAGCTTCAAAGCTTTTTTTCCCCTTCTCTGCACCACTATCTACCTCCAGCTGTGTAACATTCTGAGTTTGAAGAAATGGTGAAGCTAAAAAGAATCCCTACCCACAACTTCTGCATAGGCATTATTTATAAGATGAATGATGTACGGAAGGGTTAATACTTCAGAGAAGTCAGTAACAAGTGTTGGAAGGTCACTGTGAACAATGTGTATTCTCTAAACCACTCATTTGACTGAAATGAGGTTAAAATCCAGGGAACTATGCACACATGTCCATTTTTCTCAGACACAGCCCACATGATGTTTCTATTACCTCAGAAGTAAACATTGCTCCAAAGACATCATTGGAAATTGGTGATGGCCAAAGAACAAAGAGATTTGGACATGGGAATGAGGTGACTTGGAAAATTGCCTTACTACAAATGATCAGTCACTCCTTCCCCATGATAGATTTAGCTGTGTATGACTCTTAAGTGCTAGACTTTAAAGTGTTTAAAGGCAGAAGCCAAGTCTCATTACATAACATCTTTATATAGTTAGTAAAGAACAAATACTGCTTGTATTTGTATTAGATGATTGAACTGTGATTATATATGTCTGGTTTCTCTTTGAGTATTCCTGGAGAGGAAGAATCTTCCACCAGGACTGGGGAGTTACTTAGTTATTTATCCACCAATGTCCATCAAAGTCTTGCCATATATGAAACACCGTAAAGTGAAAGTATTGACCATATCTTTTCTTTAGTCTATGAACTCAGTGGGTATGGCCAGCAATTCCTTTCGCTGTAATTTTCCATAAAGGAATATCTATCTATCTATAATGCAAAGTTCATTATCAAAACAACTAACCTTTGTTGAATGCTTACGATATTGTGCATTGGCCTTGAACCAAGTACTTTATGTATATTATCACATTTAATCCTCATAACAATCCTATGAGATGGGAACCCTTTGCACACACACACATAATTTAGAGACAAGGAAGCTAAGGTCCAAGAAATTTGTGAAAAACCACACAGTTATGCAGTGCTGGGATCCCTGCAGTATTAATTATTAGTCATTGCTTTCCTGGGGTACAGGCTGTGCTGGTTTTCTGAGGCACCCAACAAAGGATGAGCCATTAAAATGCCGAACTCTAAACTTGTCCGTGGACTCTGTCCTCTTTCCCCCTTATTAGTCAGGACTGACCTGTGAGGATATAGAGGTCAAGTTTTTAGACTAGGTGTCTTCTACAGAATCATTGGTAAGCACCATTTCTGCCGTATTTGGGGCTTGGTTTCTTGATTTGGATTACTGACCACTTTCCCTTGTCCCCTAGCAAAAACTGGATGCTATGGAAGATGGAAATGCCTTAAAAGAAACAGCAGAGCTTGAGGGAATCTTTAAAAAATTCCTAGTTCAGGACAGATGATTGAACTCTTGCATTTACATTCCCTTCATCTAAATTCTTACTCCAATGTGATTAAAGACACACAAAAGAGAATACAAGGGAGAAACCATTCATAGGCCAGAGAATCTGATGACTTTCTGAAAAAGAGAAGATGGATAAGACTTTATTAACAGGTAAATACAGAGCAAAGACTCAAATGCATGCATATAAAAGATGAAAGTAAACTTGGGAAAGAAATCACAAAGGAAAAGAGGAGAAAAGGTAGGGAGGAAAGGAAGGAAGGAAGGAAGGAAGGAAGGAAGGAAGGAAGGAAGGAAGGAAGGAAGGAAGGAAGGAAAGGAAGGAAGGAAGGAAGGAGAGAAAGAAAGGAGAGAGGGAGGGAGGGGGAGAGGGAAGAAGGGAGGGAGGGAGGGAAGGAAAGATTAGAATTGTTAGAGGAATGATAATTTGTTAGGAAGGTAATCTTCACCTATGAATCAAACTAAAATGTAACATGACTTCTAGAATATGAGGGAGCATAAGGAAATGAAACCCATTTGACCTTGATGCTTGAATAGGTTTCTTTGAGCATTATTATAGCTTCTCTAAGGATTCAACAAAAATATTTGGATATACTAAGAATATTATTTTAAAGGTCATAATATTAAAAATTTGACAGAAGTTTTCTGAATTTTATAATTTGCCTGCAGAGAAACTATAAAATTTAATTATGGTTACAGACAGAGTAGGAAGCTTACAACCCTGAACAAGGTGAAAATAAGACTGTACCAGAACAGGATGAATTACAAATGTTAATACCTCATTGCTATTGTCAAGAACTTATGTTGTCTAACAAATCAAAGAAAAGTTAGACAAATGGGATTGCATGAAACTGCAGAGCTTCTGCATAGCAAAGGACATAGCTAGCAAGATCAATAGAAAGCCCA
>NW_012267253.1:8246676-8277892 GCF_000151885.1 Dipodomys ordii | reverse complement strand
CAAAGAAACATAGGTCCCATGGTTTCCCTTATTTGCAATAACTAGTATATGTCTAGGATAAGCAGAAGAGGTCAAAAGCTATGTACATATGACAATATAAGATGATGTTAAGTGAAATGAACCCCAAGATAGGGATACAAGTGGTTTTATCTTTCTTGCTCTTGTTTTCAATGTATTTATAATGTACCATGTGATTTTTGTTTCTTTTCTATGTTCTTCCTCCATGGTGTAACCCCTGTTTTCACTGTTTTTGATTTCCACTGCCCTACATCTTGTATATACATTTTTCTAATTTGGGGAAGGGAAAGGAAATAGCAAAATGCTGAAATATGGATACAGGTTGACCCATTGTAACAATGAGATGTAGACGACACTGTTAAAAACGAACTTTACAACTTTGGGGGAGGTGGGGAGGAAAGGGATGGTAAGGGACAAGCAAAGGAGGAGGTAACAAAGCTCAATAGGAAATGTACTCATTACCTTACTCATGTAACTCTAACCCCTCTGTACAGTATTTTTACAATAAAAATATAATCAGAAAAAAATTTAAAAAGAACTGATGTTGTCTAAACTTGATTGTGTAAGAACTAGGTGTTGAAGGGTGTTACATACAGTTGTAGAAATAATCGCAAAAGAAACAATAATAAAAATACAACTAACAAAATTTGGGAATGGAAGGAAGATGAAAAGCCACATAAATAGGCTAAATTTCCTCATCTTTGACAGCAAGGAGTTAATTCAGATCTAAATTCAGTAAGTCAAGAAACAAATGATTGCCATATTCTGAATGCTCACAGTGGCCAAAAGAAGAATTAAAAAATAGATAGCTTTTATCTGTTGTAGAGAAAAACTGCAACCCATGTACCAGGAAGTAGTTCAGTGTGTAACACTGTAGCTCCATTCTGTAAGAGTGAAAAATTGGTTATATCTAAATGTGTATCATCCATAAATACACTGTCATATTAGATGACAGTTTGGAGGAACAAAGTGGATATATATATATATATATATATATATATATATATATATATATATATATATTCACACATGTAAAACATGCTGTTAAGCAATTGTCTTTATTGGATAACAAATGTAGATATACCATTTGGGCCAAATAAAAACCAAATAATCAGACCTGTGATGATCATAAAGTATTGGGAGAAAACCAATCATTGTTAACAATGGTGGATATCTCTGAGGAAGGGACTGTAATTGGGATGACAGTCAAGAGGGCCTCTTGCTTTGTCTGGATGGTTAGAAAGTTTAACAAGAAAACTTACATGATTTGCATGACTTAGAATTGATCATTGTTAAATTGTTACCAATGGAATGGAGTAGACGGAGCAGGGTACATAGCTTTTTCATTTACTAATACTCTATGATGTATCAATTTCATTTTTATTGCATGTACATGTTACAATTTTAAATAATAACCAAAAAAACACAGTTTTTTCACTCCTTTATTTGCAAAAAACTTCATAGAACAATGTTGCTGCCGGTTGTTCTGAAGCCCAAAGGTTGCCCTCCCGCCAGTCCCATAAATGATGATTATTTATGTCTACTCCGTGACATTGATATGTACAGCTATTTACCATTTCTGCTGGGAGGATGGATGTTCACATTCGGATGAGACAAAAACAAATCAAAATTCAAGTAGACAGACTGTTGTGGGCTTGGGGACTAGAAGAGCAAAAATAAAAATAAAAAACAAACCTAGCAACATGCTGTAGTAAATCACTTCTCTTTTCTCTCTTGTTCTTAAGAAAGAATTCAACGACCTCATCTGGATTGCAGACATTTTTATGTACTCACCACTGAGGGTTTAAAAAAAATGAAAAAAATATTTGGCAGAACTGGCCTCATGACTGGAAGTTAAATTGTAAACGTGGTGCATCTCTCTGTCAAAGGCTCAGCATTACAGTGTATATTACCACTTCAGTCATTTCGGTCATGGATTTTCCTTTTTTTCCTTCTTTTTTCTTTTCTTTTTGTTTTTTTTTTTCTTTTCTTATCTTTTTTAACAGTCTCTTGGAAAGCTTCAAAATTTTACCAGATGTCCTGTATTTTTCTTAAGACTAAATGAGATAATTTCAACCTTAGTATAAGGTTGTGGGTTTTGTTTGTTTGTTTGGGGGGTGTTTGTTTGTCAGTATTGGGGTTGGACTCACAGCCTAGACGCTATCCCTTAGCTTTTTTGCTGAAGGCTTATGTTCTACCACTTGAGTCACAGCTCCACTTCCAGTTTGTGTGGTTAATTGATGGTAAGTCTCAAAGGAAGTCTTGCCTGTGCTAGTTTTGAACTGGTATGCACAGATCTCAGATCTCTTAGAATCCCACCTGAGCACATAGGATTATAACCATGAACCATCAGCACCCAGCTAGAATATTTATTTTATTCTTATAATTAGAATAAGAATATTATTAGAATAAGAATATTATTAGACTATTCTTTTTATTCTCAGTTTTGGACTTCCTGACAGCCTCAGTCCACCATTTTGTTCTTCCTGAACCTTGAGGTATGGGCTGAATTTAACTTTAACCTTTTGTTGCTTGTGTTCTAGGGACAATTCATTTGGGGAAAACTTAGAATGTTTTCTAAAGTTAGTACAACCGATTTTTGTTCAGAAGCAATTTTGAGCATTATTGCTTGTTTTATCTATGAAGGGATGAACACTGTCAATTTAATAACAGATTTTGTTCACAAGCAATATATTTAAGCCTTTCAACAGCTTTCTTCTGATTTCATTTTTTAATATATTTTTATGGTAAAGATACTATACAGAGGGGTTACACTTACATGGTTCTGGTAATGAGTACATTGTTAACCCCTCCTTTGTTTTTATCCTACCATCCCTTTCCTCCCACCTACCCAACTCCTCCCTCTCCACCCCAAGTTGTAAAGTACGTTTGCAACATAGTGTCTTGTACATCTCATTGTTACAATGGGTCAACCTGTATCCTGTTTCAGCATTTTGTTTCAACAGCTTTATAAAGCTGTTATTACTACCTTTTGAAAAAAGAAGAGGCTGGACATAGTAGCACTTGCCTACTAACCCAACTACACAGGAAGAAGAGAGAGGATGATCTCAAGTTCAAGACTGTCCAAGGCAAAATTAGCAAGATCTTAGCCAAAAAACAAACTATGAAGGAAAAAAATAAAAGCTCAAGTGGTAGAGTGCTCACCTACCAGACAGGAGGTCCTAGGCTCAATCTCCAGTACTAAAAACTGAGGGAGAAAAGTTAGCAACTTCAACTAGGAGATGCATCTCAACAAACACTGCCCATTCCTGTTTGTTTGTTTGTTTTTTAACACAATGGGAGATCTTTATTAAAGACGTTAAAAACGCTTCCAGTGTGTTTCCAGAGACTTTAATGGTGTAATCTCTTAAGGGATCCCTTTGAAGTTGCCTTTCAGATGCTTATAAAGGGACATTGTGAATTGCTTTTGAACCTGTAGAAAAAAAGTGCCCTCATCTTTGACATTAGACTCTGACTCCTAACCCTATTCTATACCAAGGGCACTACACTGGAAAAGTGAATGACACTTGAAAAGATCCATATGTGTGTCCCCGTCATCATCTCCCCTCAGTTTGAACCCACTATTGTCATCATTCCTTGGCTTTGAGATACTCAGGAAAATTCAGTCCAGAATCTCTTCCTAGAATGAAGTAAGGAAAATTTAAAAATAATAATAATAATAAGACAGCTGGGCACTGGGGGCTCACAGCTCTAATCGTAGCTATGAATTCAAGAGGCAGAGATCTGAGGATTTCAGTTCAAAACCAGCCCAAGCAGAGAAGTTCTTGAGACACTTACCACCAATTAACTGACAAAAAGCCAAAAGTGGAGGTGTGGCTGAAGTGGTATAGCATCAACCTTAAGTAAAAAAGCCAAGTGAGAGCATGAGGCCCTGAGTTTTAGCCCCAGTGTCAGTCAGTGCGTATGAGCACATGCACATGCACACACATGCGTGCGTGTGCACACACACACACAGAGTTAAAACAATAACACAAACAGAAACTTCACAGAATCACTCTCACCTGAACTCTGCCCAACCTTGATATTTACCCCATTCTCCCATATTCGGACCATGCTCAAAGGACTCAAAATTTGTTGTTTGGTACATTGAATTACACCTTCACTCACTCCATTCAGTTTCCTGTCCTGTCTGCCACCAACTCTATCAGCCAGGTAATACTGTTCCAGTGTGAATTAGACTGGTCCTCTCCAAGAAGAGAGGACCAACCCTTCTCCTTCTCCATCCCTTCCCACAGTGAACTGATCTCATTCTCTGCTTCATTTGCTTTGATTCAAGATGTCCATCTTTTCCATGGTGTGCTCGTCTGAAAAAAACAATCCCTGCAATACTTTAAGGCTGAGAATAGAATCTTCTTCTCCCTCCCAAATTAAGCATCTATAGTTCCTTCACAACTAAAAATACCCACACCTAAAAAGAAAAATGATAAATATGTAAGACTTCTCCCACCTTCTTTTTCCAGCAATTTATCATGAGCATTTTCCTACACTAATTTTCTGCAGAATCTTACTTTATTTTATTTTATTTTTGGTACATGCAGCATCCTTTTCAAGATTTCAAAATTGAGCTATACTTCCCTATCTTCCCATGTGGGTTTTCTCCAGTTGTTCAACATAGTGAGCATCGTATATCGAAATCTGTACCAACAAGGTGTAATTTCTCTCTCACAAGGAATTTAGCCTGATCCACTGGGAGGAAACCCCCACAAGGGCTGTTATGCAACTCTATTTTCTCTGTAGGTTCAGGATGACCCTCCTTCTAACACTAGCTCTATCCTTGGCTTGTAGTCATCAGTCTGAAACCTATTAGTTGGGATGGACTTTGGCAAAGAATTTGAGAGCAAATAAATCTTGATATTTGTTTTTAAGAAATTACTTTTATTACATCTACCTATTCTCCTTCATTTAAAATTTGGCAAAATCTCAAGCCAAGTTTTCCTGGAAAATTTTAGAGAATTCTGTCTTGGCAATCATTAAGGCAATTGAGTTTCTTTTTTAAAAAATTATTATAACAGTTAGCTGGGCACTGGTGGCTCACCCCATAATCCTAGCTACTCAAGAGGCTAAGATCCAAGGACTTTGGTTCAAAGCCAGCCGAGGCAGGAAAGTCAATAAACTCCCCTTCCCCCCCCAAAAAAAGCTGGAAGTAGAGTTGTTGGCACAAGTGGTAGAGCGCTAGCCTTGAGTAAATGAAGCTGAGAGACAGTGCCCAGGTCCTGAGTTCAAGTTGCAGGGGCATCATAAAAAATATTATAATTGTTAATGTGTTCATTGGTTAGTCGTACAGTTTAATGGGATTTATTGAGATTTCTTTTTTTTTTTTTTTTTTGGTCGGTCGTGGGGCTTGAACTCTGGGCCTGGGCGCTGTCCCTCAGCTCTTCAGCTCAAGAAGAGTGCTCTACCACTTGAGCTACAGCGCCACTTCCGGTTTTCTGGTGGTTTATTGGAGATAGGAGTCTCACGGTCTCTTTTGCCCGGGCTGGCTTTGAACCGTGATCCTCAGATCTCAGCCTCCTGAGTAGCTTGGATTACAGGCGTGAGCCACCAGCACCCGGCTTATTGAGATTTCTATACATGCAGTTGTATCATGGTGATGAAGAGAATTGTGGAAATGAGAACACAAAAGTTCAATGAGCAAGCACTGACTTTGACTAAGGCAGCATTCTATCTGGCCAAACCTTCTAGTCCAAAGCTGAGGTACTGTAGTATTTCAGAAGAAATTCAGGAAATTAGTGCTTACTCTGTCTCCCTGCAGTGTGATCCATCCTTATGTACATCCCACTCTTCTGTATCTGTAAAAGGCAAACTTTACAAGCTTTCAGCAAATAAAAAGCACTGGCTATATTGGCTCATACCTGAAATTCTACCCAATGAGAAGGTAGAGATTTTAAGAGTTACAGTTCAAGGCCAACCCTGACAAAAAGTTCATGAAATCTATCAAGCTAAATTCCTTTTTTTCCATCAGTGCACCTGTTATTTGCACTAACGAGCTTTTTTCCCTTTCAATATTAAAGCCTTGTTTATTTTCACACTTAACACAGACATTCTGTTTTTGTTTGTTTGTTTGTTCTTGTCAGTCATGGGGCTTGAACTCAGGGCTTGCGCACTGTCTCTGAGCTCTTGAGCTGAAGGCTAGTCCTCTACCACTTGAGCCACAGCACCACTTACAGACATTCTGTTAAACATGTAATCTATAGAAAGTTTCCTGTCAGTGGAATTCTCTAATGGCCTTTTGACCCTAAGTGTTGACAATTAGTACTCAAAGTGCTATGATAGGAAAGTGTTCCCCAAAGGGCCCAACACATCCATAATTACATATGGATACTGACACTTTGACAGATATATGATAAACATCTAGATGTAGAGGTAGATATACATAGAGATAGATAGGTAGGTAGATAGATAGACAGACAGATAGATGATAGGTAGTTAGACAGACAGAAAGACAGACAGACAGACAGACAGACAGACAGACAGACAGACAGACAGACAGACAGACAGACAGACAGATAGATAGATAGATAGATAGATAGATAGATAGATAGATAGATGGATAGATAGATAGATAGATGATAGACAGGTGGATAGATGATAGATAAGTAGCTAGTAGATAGATCTCAAACTTTAGCCATACACAGGAAAACTCTTTCTGTTAACTTTTTGTTCTTATATGTCTTCCCAGGTTTTATTTATAAAGTTTGCATCATATTCCTTCATATAGATATACTATGAGTGACCTAATTGTCTATTTAAACAGATTCCTACTATAAAAGTAATGGGAAGAAGGGCTGGGAAGGTGGCTCAGTGGTAGAGCGCTAGCCTTGAGCTGAAGAGCTGAGGGACAGTGCCCAGGACCAGAGTTCAGGCCCCACAACCGGACCCCCCTGCAAAAAAATGGGAAGAGCATTTTAGCTACTAAGGCAGCTGGGTTCTGAGGATCAAGGTTCAAAGCCTTCCGAGGCAGACAAACCAAAAGACTCATCTCCAATTAACCAGCAAAAAGCCAAAAAGTAGAGCTGTGGCTCAAGTGGTAGAGCAGAAGCTAAGGGACAGTGGCTAGGCCTTGAGTTCAAGCCCAACTAAGGGCATACATACAAAAAAAAAATAACTGGGGATGAATATCTATCTATCTATCTCTCTCTCTCTCTCTCTCTCTCTCTCTCTCTATCTATCTATCTTTGTATCATTTCTCAGGAAATTATAAGAAATGGAATAAAAGAAATCCACTCCTCTTTTTTTTTTTTTGCCATAAAGGGGATTGAACTCAAACCCTAATAGTCTACCACTTGAACTATGCCTTCACCCCAGAAATACATTTTTAAAGTTTTGATAATAATATCCCTATAGAAAAATTATAGTAATTTGCATTTCCACAAGCACTATATGAAAATGCCTATGTTATTACATCTTGCCCAATGTGAGCGTTAGCACTCCTTTCATTCCTTGACAGTCAATCCTTCCTGACATTTACAGAATCTCCTATAATGCTGTGTCTGCACTTCTATACCTGAGAGGTACTGCAATGAGTTCTCAGTTTATCCGGAGGCAGCTACTCCCTTCCTGTTTCTGAAGCAACCTCCAGGATCTGGCGTTCTTGGCTCTCGGAGCAATGGTTGGGAGTACAAAGACAGCTACACTTCTTTCCTCTGACCTCCTCCTATAGATAGCTGGCTTTCTTTTGCAACACCATGCTTCCAGCTCCAGGAGGCACTTCATTCAATTCTCCACTTCATCACAAGCAACTGAAAATTAATTTGTCACTGATGATATTTTGATTATATAAAAGAAAGCCTGGGCTGGGAAGGTGGTTCAGTGGTAGAGTGCTTGCCTTGCATGCCTGAGGCTCTGGGTTCGATTCCTCAGCACCACATAAGCAAAAAGACAAAAAGCCAGCAGTGGCGCTGTGGCTCAAGTGGTAGAGTGCTAGCCTTGAGCTGAAGAGCTGAGGGACAGCACCCAGGCCCAGAGTTCAGGCCCCACGACTGGAAGCGCCTCCCCTCCCCCCCCAAAAAGAAAAGAACGCCTTTCTGCACTCCAATTCTACAGTTAACATATTTGTTGGTATGTCCTGAGCTTTACTACGCAGTCCTGAGTGATAAAGGAGGTTACCATTTATTTGATTCTTTTCCATTGTGATTTCCTGCTAGCTGCCTGACAGCTAACATCTTACCACAGGCTTCTCTTTCTGAAAAGATATGGATGGGGAAACAACATATGGTTGGATTTATATACATTGGCAAAGACCTATCATATTGGTGAGATTTTTTTTTTTTGGGTCCGGTCATGGGGCCTGAACTCGGGCCTGGGCGCTGTCCCTCAGCTCTTCAGCTTAAGGCTAGCGCTCTACCACTTGAGCCACAGCGCTACTTCCGGCTTTTTTTTTTTTTTTTTTTTTGCTTATGTGGTGCTGAGGAATGAAACCCAGGGCCTCATGGATGCAAGGCAAGGGCTCTACCACTGAACCACCAACTCTTTATTTTCTGCAAGAAAACAGTCTGGTTCATATTGCTCTCAGTCACATTGCGCTCTATCAGTTCTATCCTCGGGCTGTCCCCGTGGGTACAGGTCTCTTTTAGATAATCCATAGATCCTACTGGTGTTTCTAGCCACTGCACTAAGATCAGAAATGAAGGTGTTTTATTCCCTCTGAAGAAGACAGTGTGAGAGGCAAGCCTTTTAGATAGGTCACGGAGGGCTATGGATTTCTTCTGGTTGTAAATCAAGCTGTTGATAAAAAGCAATGAGCTTTCCGGGAAGGTATGGCTTAAAGTAGCCTTACCCCAGGACATGATAATATACAGCACATTAAATAAAAGGTAATGGTCACCTGGACTACAGCTGGGTGGCTCCAGTAATTTTTTAAGTTGTGTATTGAAGACTCCAGGGAGTACTTTTTAAATTATGATCTTGTAGAGGAAGCACTTATTTGCTGGGCACAAGAGGCAAAAAGTTAGCATACATGGGCTTCAGAAGACTTTCTTCCTGCTTAGCAATGAATTCACACCCTCTACTCTCCAGGAAGGAAGAAGCAGCTGGTTTGGAACATTGCTACCCAACTTCTTGAACTCATCCTATTTAGATAAATAAAACATTCTCGTGCATCTGCCCCCACAGAGAGTCTAGTGGTATACAGACCCTCAATTTAGAAATTGCTACCTTCTGCAGATCCCTACCAACCTGGATGATTTTTACATAGCTTTACTAGCAATTGTTTTTATTATGAAGATACTAAAGGATTATTTTATTTACCAAGTGGTTTCATTTTTTTCAAATTATACAGTTTTCCCAAGCTCAGGTAATGGCCATCCCAGAGGTCATATTGGTTCAGATTGGAAGTGAAAGTTTTTACTTGATGGGTCATACATTCGAAGAGAGAGACTGGACTTCCATAAAGCCCAAACTTCGAAGAATCCAGACCCCACTCTGAACCCACTGAGTCAGCCTCTCATAGGCAGCTTGAGAATCTTCATTTTTGCCAGTTCCTCAATTGAGATATTCCTTCAGACTTGTAACCTGATGCTACTCTTCTTGGCTACATCAACTTGTATTTTGTGCTACTCAAGACTGGCACTAAGCCACTTGAGACAGCTTCACTTTCAGCTTTTTACTGGTTAATTAGAGATAAGTGTCTCACAGACTCATAACCCAGTCTGGCTTCAAACCACAATCCTCAGATCTCAGCTTCCTGGGTAGCTAGGATTGTAGGCATGAGCCACCAATGTCTAGCTATAATCCAATTAAAAAAAAAACAACACCAAAAACAAAAACACCAAAAAAACTTATCACATTTGTCAGTTCTCCTCATTATGAGTGTTATGTTCCCTTTGAGAAATCCAAATAAACTACTTTTCAGGTTCCTTTGCTACTAGGATGTGGATGTTTGTCAGATTCTACAACTCAGAGGTACCTATGTTAAAACCTGATTTAGAAGAATACAAGAAGTAGTTTGGGAACATTCTGCTAGGACAGATGACTTCAAAGTTTCTGAGAATGGCTGCGGCTTGTAGATTGTGGCAAAGACTATGTTGTTCTGGGGTTCATGAAGGCAGCAGCTCCCAGTGGAGCATCATGGTTCTAGATGGCCAAGGATTTTAAGAACTTGGTCTACTGTTTTCCTCAGTCTTGGTCACATATTGATATCACTTGAGAGAGAGACAGACAGGAGTGGAAGTAGAGGAAGGGAGGAAAGGAGAGAGGATCAGAGAAGAGTGGAGAGGAGAAGAAAAGATAACTAATAGAATGGAAGAAAATATTATAATTTATATGTCAGATAAGGGACTTATGTATAGAATTCATAGAAGATTCTCACAATTCAATTATAAAAAATATAGCTAAGTGCTGGTGGCTCATGCCTGTAATCCTAGCTACTCAGTAGGCTAAGATCTGAGGATTGTGGTTCAAAGCCAGCCTGGGCAGAAAAGTCTGTGACATTCTTTTTTTTGGGGGGGGTCCAGGTTGTGGGGCCTGAACTCTGGGCCTGTGTGCTGTCCTTCAGCTCTTCAGCTCAAGGCTAGCGCTCTACCACTTGAGCCACAGTGCCACTTCCGGCTTTTTTCATTTTGCTTATGTGGTGCTGAGAAATCGAACCCAGGGCCTCAGGCATGCAAGGCAAGCGCTCTACCACTGAGCCACCTTCCCGGCCCCGTCTGTGACATTTTTATCTCCAATAAACTACTCAGGAAAAGCTGGAAATGGTGCATTGCTCAAGTGTTAAAGTGCTAGCCTTGAGCAAAAGAAGCTCAGGGATAGTGGTCAAGGGATCTGAATAGAGATTTCTCCAAGGAATATATAAAAATGGTCAATAGATACATGAAAAGATACTTAATAATCAGTAATTAGTGAAATGAAAATCAAAACCACAGTGAAGCTGCACCGGGATTGCTATTGTTAAAATGTTGGTAAAGATACAGGTGAGATCCAGGCTCTACTAGGGGGTTGGTAAAATATTGTAACCATGTTGGAAAACAGTGTAGCAATGCTGCAAAATGTTAAACAGAGTTACCTATCTGACTCAGCTGTCCACAGAAAAGCTTTCACATGAATTTCCATAGGTAAAAGGTAGACTAATCTCAAATGTCCATTAACTCGCAAGAGAATAAATAAAATGTGATATATTCTTATGAGGGAACATGACATTGATTAAAGAGGTTGTAGTACTATTCCATGCTACAGCATGGATTAGTTTTATTTTATTTTTATATATTCTTTTGTCAATCCTAACAGGGCCGGCACACTGTCCCTGAGCTTCTTTTTTTCAAGGCTAGCACTCTACCACTTGAGCAACAGTGCCACTTTCAGCTTTTACTGTTTATGTGGGACTGAAGAATTGAACCCAAGGCTTCATGAATGCTAGGCAAGCCACATTCCCAGCCCATAGATTAATTTTAAAAACACTACACAAAGTCAGAAAAGCCAGTCACAAAAGGCTACATTCTATATGTAAATTGGAGGGAGTGGCTACCAATAGATACGTATTTTATTGGGGTGGGGATAAGAATGCTTGAAATTCTATTGTAATCATAGTTGAACAAGTTGTGTATATACTAAAATCCATTGAAGTATATACTTTAAAGTTATGATATATGAATTACTTATCAATAATTCTGTAATTAAAAATTGTAAGCTAGTGGCTCACACCTGTAAAGCCCAGGACTGGCAAAAACAAAGCAAAAAAAAAAAAACGTGGCTGTCACTATGAAGGTAGAATTAATAACATTTGATGATAAATGCTTGATCGTATGTTCCATGAGGCGAATTTTAGTCAGTTGCCTAGAATATCTCAGAATCTTACATAATATATGGGATGTTGTAAAACTTCAAGATTTGTGCTGAATGGTTAAATGAATGAGAGAAAAGTAAAGCTAACTATAGAGGCATGAGTAGAGTGACTTTTCACTCTGGAAACACAAGATATGTAAGGAATCTGGTTTAGGAAAAACCATGAGACAAAGAATTTTCTATGGTTGAGTCAGAAAGGATGGTGAGGTGTGCAAGGCCATAGGAATTGTGGGAGAGCTTGTTGCACCCTCTCTAGGACATTTTACATCTGGGACACAGTGGAACCAAGAAGTCTGGAGGAGCTCTCATGGCTTGTAAAGTCTCTCTGTAGCTGTGTGTGAGTCTATGAGATGCTCAGTTGGGTCTTCAGATCTTGTTGTGTTCTGACCATGCATGAATGCTTGACAGCCAGATGGTAGAGACAAGTCTACATCTTTCCTTTGTAGTTTTTTGTTTTGTTTTGGTTTTGGGTTGATTTTCGGTGATGCTAGAGTTTGAACTCAGGGCTTTGTACTTGGTAAGTAGACACTCTACCAATTGAGCCACATCTTCAGCCCTTCTTTGAAGCTTTTAATTGTATCAACTTACCTGGACCCTTTAACAACCTCCATGAGGAGGAATGCATCTTCCAGTCTCAAACGCTCTTATTGAATATACCCAGTGCCTTTCAGTTGAACCCCCCTTGCACCTCTTTCATCCCTTTTGTCCAACAATCCCCCTCCCCAACAACCACAGTCTGTTCTTCTGTCTGCTTGGTCTTTGCCCTATGGACTCTGCCTCCCTTTCACAGAGAGGTGGAACTTCTTTTGGCTGGACATTTTCGCAGGGGTGTGCTTTCCTCCCCCTCCCCCACTCAGCTCCTGACCACTGTTGGTTGTCCACTTCCAGGGTTGATGCCTACCAGCCTGGCTTTATTCTCCCTAAAAGGCAAATCAAGCCTGCAGTAGACAACTCTGAATAAAGAAAGAACTAGGGCATTTCCTTGGAGTAAAGATATGTACACTACCTGTTTTCCATCGCCTTCAGTCTGAGTCACACCTTCTAGACTGAATAGATATCATCTTCCTATGGAATCTTAGGAATTGGTGGAGGAAAGTAGCCCACCCTAGTACTGAGGTACTGAGATGAGTTTGGATGACAACAGATGCTTCTCTTAGTGAACATTCCTTGATCTCTTAAATAAATGTATCCCTTTCTTTCTGGCCTCTCTCCTGTGAGGTGCACAGGTTGGGATGGGGGTGTACAAGTCCACCAAGCTGGGGAGAAACATGGGGAGTAGTTCATTCTCTTTTCTCTTGGACATGCTGGAGATAGAAAGCCAGAAGGCCATGTGAAGCAGCCAGGCTAGATTGGCTTGTCAAGCAAAAGATTCTCCCTCGGTCTGGGCACCTGATGTAAGACCTGGCAGACAAATGCAGGGCAGAAGATTTGGAGATGTAAACGCAAGGACAAACAAAGTTCGTCCAAAATGGCCAAAAAAAAAAAAAAGATATGGGATAATTCCAGGAATATAAACTTTGCCCTGAACTCCTAGTTTCTGCCCTTTAAAGACCAGCATTGGAAACTGAGGCCGTGTCTTGAATGGCTTGGGTATAAATTCAACGGCTTGCTAAATATATATGATCTTCTCTAATTCCAACCGCATGTCCACAGAAGGACTGATCTGCTGTGTCCATCTTCCCAGAGACTTTTATACTGCTTGGCCAGGTGTTCCCAGTCTTCAGGGAGAAACATGGATGCTTGCTGGAAGGTAAAGATGATGTGTGTCTGTGGAACCAAGGTGCAAGTCTTCTTCATCTTCACAAGCAAAGGCGCTGTCAGTTGCAGAGAGACCATTACTTGGAGAATTCCATCCATGTCTGCCTGTGGTAGCTGAGTGGAGGATAGAAAGCTTCAGTTTCTTATCAGGGCCAAAAAGGAACACCATACCTGTAGTCACAAGCACGCCTTTTCATCTTTCTTGGAGTGGTCCAACATACCCAAAAGGATGGAAAAGTCTCAGTTCTTACCCCCAATGCCAGGAAAAGGTGGCTCTTCTTTGAACTCAGCAATGAGAAAGATGGTCCTCAGCCCTACTGAAATGGCAATCGAGCTAAGATTCCTCTTGGCAAACTCTAGTGCCAACTTTGAAGCCTTGCCAAGTTCTGAAGTACACACTGGGATACAATCTCATGGATGGGAGAAGAGAATTCCCCAAGAGTTTCCCAGAAAGTCCCAGAGCAAGTGCAGGCAAAGTAAGGCCTCAGAGTCAGAGGCTTCATCCCTAGAAGGAGCTCTCTGGGTATGCTCCAAAGCAGCAGTCTGAGAGTGGGGGATGGGGAGTGGAGAATGGGAGTGAGGAATGGACAGGAAGGTACTGAATTTACAGATGGTCAAATCAACCAGGAGACACAGGTGCTATGCCTTACGTGCTGTGCCACATCTTGTTCTTACTTTATTGGTACTGACTTTTAAAAACATTTTTTGGACTTTGGGGCTGTTGCTAAGTTTTCTCTATTACAAGTACTGCCATGATAAACATCTTTATATAATACATCTTTGTACATTTGTCCAATTACATCCTGAGGATTCATTCTTAAAAATAGAATTGCTGAATCAAAAGAAATAGATGTTTTCAAGGAATTTAAGAACTGTTGCCAAACTACCTACAAGAATTGCAACAAGCTTAGTGCTGATGACTCATGCCTGTAATCCTACCTACTCAGGAGGCTGGCATTCAATCTCAGTTTCAGGACAGCCTGGAGAGGAGAGTCCAAGAGACTCTATCTCCAAAATAACTAGCAAAAAGCCAGTCTGGTGACATGATTCAAGTGGTAAAGCACCAGCCTAAACAAAAATAGCTGAGCAAACACTCAAAGCCCAGTACAAGCACACACACAAAAAGAAAAAAGAAAAAGAAAAATTATAGCCATGCTAGTGAGTGTGGAATAGTAGCTCATTGTACTTCTGATTGGCATTTTTCTGGTAACTAAGAATGTTAAGCAGCTTTCATATGCTTGCTTGCCATTTAAAGAATAGTTACCAGATATTTTCTTTAAAGAAATGCTTGATCCCTTCTCCATTTTGAAGTTAAATTGTTCATCTTTTGCAGTTGAGATGTAAGAATACTTTATGTGTTATAGATGCTAGGCACTTAATATATGTGTTCTATTACCTGCCCTTCATGATGTCCTTTAAAGCACAAAAGTTTTAAATTTTGAAGATTTATTTTTGTCTTGTTGATTGTACTTGTATTCTCCAAAACTCCATTGTCAAATCTAGGCTCAACAAGATTTATAACTATGTTTTCTTCTAATAGCTTTCATGGTTTTAGCTCTTGCATTTAGGTGTTTAATCAATTTTGAGTTCATTTTTGTATATGGTATGAAGTAGGGGCTCAATTTGATTATTTTTCAGGTAGCTAATCAGTTTTTCTCCACTGAATGAATGATTTGGCACCTCTGTTAAAAATCAATTGACCATAGACTTTACTACATCCTAATGACCTATATATACATTTTTATGTGAAGTACCGTACTGCTTTGATTATTATAGCTTTGTAATAATATAATTTTGATATTTCAGGGCCTACATGTGGCTCATAATTATATTGGACAGCATGGAATTAGATGACTTTTACTTAACTCACAGAGTTGTGCCAATATCGCCACAATCCACTTTTAGAACATTTCCATCATGGGATCCTTTTCCATTTTAAATTTCTATTCCTTATTTGCTCTGCCCTCATGATTTTTAATTTTGCTGAAATTAGTTTTAATCATTATCTAACCTTTATGTATATGTATGACTTCAACATTCTTATCAAAATTCATAACATTTTATATTAATTTGTTGGCTGTTTTCCCTTTAGACTGTTAAGTGAGATCAGGGTACAGAGAAAATGAGAATTTTGCTGGGAATGGAGGTCAGGTGGAAAGACAGTTAATTTGGGAGTGTCAAGCATATCCTAGGGAAAATGAAAGACGGGACATCGGGAGCAGAGTGGACATGTCATGTCCACTTTTCCAAGGTCAGGTGGAGGAGGAGGCAGGTTCTGTCTCTCTCTCTCTCACTTTTTGTAGAGCTAAGTTCAGGTTTGAACTCAGGATCTTGGTGGACAGGTGCTCTACCACTCTGTGTTTCTTGAGCAGGTTCTTAATGTCAAACCTGTCCCAACCAGAGATATTTTGGCAAATGTACAGTCTTTTTTCTTTTTCTTATCTTTTTTTTTCTGATACTGGAGTTTGAACTGAGCCTCATGCTCATGCTCATGCTTCCTCAGCTTACTTGCTTGATTAGTGATCTACCATTAGAGCCATGCCTTCAGCCTCACTTTTTGTTGGTGATTTTGGAAGGAGTCCTCAGGGCTTTTCTGCTGAAAGTGGCCTCAGCCAGGACCTGTGGATCTCTGCTTCCTAGGTAGCTAGAATTACAGGCATGTGTCACTGACCCCCTGCATTTGAGGATTAAGTATTCAATGTTTCAGGTTTAGCCAAGACAGTGTACATCTGTAATCCTAGCACTTCCGAGTCCCAGGCAGGAGGATCACAAGTTCACAGCCAGGGAAAGTACATAGTTCAAAACCTACCACAGCCCTGTCTCAAAAAGACCAAAAACAAAAGTATTCAACACTTCAGATCTCTTTTTCCTTCCCCCTGGCTCCTTTCTAAGATAATGAAGGGGTATGAGAGCCATGGCGTAGCTCCCATGAGTACAATATAGGGGAGACATTGCTACAATTCCTATGATGCCCTTTGTTTCCTTGCTAGTCTTCGTGTCTGAGGCAGAGACTTTCCTAGATTGGAGATGGCAGAGGACAGGCTGGTCCTAAATGACTCTTGATGCTATGCTGATACGTAGAAGGAGAAGCCCAAGTCCCACCATGCCCTCTTGATCCTAAGATCCCTACATTCTAGTACTCTAGTTCATATCCCATTTTGTCCAGTCTGCCAAAGCTGTCAGCCCTTCTCCCTTCCTCTACCTCTCCAATGCTAGTCTTGATGTTTGCTGGAACCCTAACTCCGGGACTAGGTATAGGGAGAAGCATCTCTTGCTTTATGGAAGAAATCCTATAGTATGGATTTGTCATTGCTGTTGAGAGTAGTTTTGTAAAACATCACTTTGGTGACACCAGGGTTTTACCACAATTTCTTTGGGGGAGGTAGGGCAGAATAAGTTGAGTAATGATTAAGTCAGGTATCAATTCTAGAGAGGTTCTGAAAGCTCTGTTGTGGGTGGGAAGTCCAATGAAAGGAAGATTGATATTATTTTCTAAATTCTCTCTGTTATAGTCTCTCTTCCCTAATGACTCCATAAATGAAGGCCCATGCACACTGTTTATAGCTGTATCTCAGCTTCTAGGACAGTACAGAGGCTGGCTTACGTGTTTCCCAGGTAGGGGAATAGAAGGGGTACCACCTCATCCTGCAATAATTCAAAGGGACTGGAAAGACCATTATGCTGCTACTGGAAGTGTATAAAACCAATCAAGTTTCCTACCATTTATGTCTTTTGTATGTGTGTGTGTGTGTGTGTGTGTGTGTGTGTGTGTGTGTGTGTGTGTCCGGTCATGGGGTCTGCACTCTGAGCCTGGGTGCTGTCCCTCAGCTCTTCAGCTCAAGGCTAGCACTCTACCACTTGAGCCACAGTGCCACTTCCGGCTTTTTTCTTTTTGCTTATGTGGTGCTGAGGAATCTCATCCAGGGCCTCAGGCTTGCAAGGCAAGCGCTCTACCACTGAGCCACCTTCCCAGCCCCCCATTTATGTCTTATGTTGCTTGTGCCACTTTGTGTGGGTCCAGACTTAATTGTTTCATCTGGTGATTGATCAATGTAAGGTAATGCAAATAATTCTTCCATATGTCAAAATATTAGACATATTTGTACCTGATTTACATATTTCTTTGTTAGGTTGAGGAATTTCTGGCCCTAAGATTAATTTTAACTAGTTGTACTTGATCTTCAAATTATATACTTTCATGAATATTGCTGCTGCCTAGAGAAAAATCTCCCCCTACTGAGTGAGTTGCTATGAGTAGTTCAGAAGTTTCTGATCTTGACAGTAATATGAATTTGTTCTAGAAAACTTGAAACTTTCTTGTGACAAAAATGTTTTTTTTTCATATTTGGGAAAATGAATTGTTCTCAATTGAGAAGGGAAAATAAGCTGGGAATGTAACCCATGCATGAGTCCCTGGGTTCCATCCCCAACATCCTACCCAGAGAAAGAGGATTGGGGAGGACAGAACAAGAAAGACAAGGAAGAAAGAAGGATTTAATTTGGGGGCCTGAAAAGATCTGGAATTGAGGAAGCCAGAAACTAGTCTGTCTAGTTGCTACTCAAGAGGTCAACAACGGGTAATTGACAGGCTAGAGGCATGGTTTAAGTGACAGAACACTTGCCTTGTAAGCACAAGCACTGAGCCCAAGCTCTACTACTATCAAGAGACCCAAAGAGAAAGACCTTGACTCAAAAAATAAGGTAATTGAGAGATGAAGTATATTTGAAGGAGATTAAATGAAGCACTACAAATTGTATAGTGTAAAGTCTTCTCTGGCTTTCCTGAAGGATCCTCGGTTGCTTATGGATGGAAGAGATACAAAGGCCTGTTTAATGATAGGCTCAAGGCTATATTCAGAGGCTTTGAGCTAGCCCCAGGGACTAACATAGAAAAAAGTAATAAGAAGAAAATGCAAATTTTGCAATACCACAAAGTGACTAATTCTGGCCTGTTTCTTTTCCTTGCATCGTACATGTATATATTATATGTATATCAATAATAAATCTACATTCTATAAATAATTTCCAGTTCTATATTTCTCATCTAACATTGTCATAACTATTGAATATTATTAATATTCTTCAAAACATAATATTTAATGGCTGCATGTTCATTGAGTTAATCAGCTTTCTGTTATGGTATCAAATACCTGGGATAATCAGCTTATGAAATAGAAGCAGATTACTTAGGTTCACATTTGGGAGGTTTGGGTCCATGCTTAGTTTGGCCTCGTTGATTCTGAGCCTGGGTCAAGGAAGCATATCAAAGCTGCATACCTCATTGGTCATCACTCAAAAGAGAAGAAGAGAAGAGACTATGGTTCTACTGTGTCCTCTTCAAGGCCCACCCCCAATTTCCTAAAACCTCCCAGTAGGCCCCTCTGTTAAAGATTCCACCACCTTCCAAGAGCACCAAGCTGAGAACCAAGCCTTTAACATCCCCTTTGGGAACATTCCAGATTCAACTTATACTGTTTCTCAAAGGAGATATACAAACGCTTATTTACTAACTTCTCTATCATCAATATTTACCCTCTCCCATCTTTTAATTATCACAGGAAACATAGAATGAATATGGTTCATCTTTTGGGGAATCTGTGATTCTTTAAACTGAATTTCAAGAATACTTGCTCTTTTCTGCTATTTCGACAAAAAGGCTTTCAGAATAGATGTGCTACATTCTTACAACAACTGAAGAATATTTTCATCTGTTTTTATGTAAGTAGAATAATATTTAGTCCTAATAGTTGTGTGTGTGTGTGTGTGTGTGTGTGTGTGTGTGTGTGTGTGTGTCGTCTATGCTGATGTGCTGATACAAGGGCTTGAATGCAGGGCATTTTATTCTTGCTCTGTTATTTCACTTTTGGCTGGTACTAGACCATGTGAGCTATGCTTCCAGTCCTGCCTTTTTATGGGTTAATTGTAAATAGAGTGTTGCAGATTGTTCTGTCCAGGCTGTCTTTGAAATATAATTCTCAGATCTCAGCCTTCTGAATAGCTAGAATGATAGGCATGAGCCACCAGCATTCAGCTAATAGCTATTTTCAATTGTCCTACATGGTCATAGCAATCTGTACTCCATTAGCAAGGTCTGAGAGTTCCAGTTGCTTCATATCCTTGAAAACATTTAGTACTGTTAATCTTTTAAATTTTAGTATGAGCATCTCATTGTAGCTTAATATGAATTTCCTAATAACAAATATTGACCACCTTTCCATGTAGTTGAAATATCATTTAGATATAATCCATGAAATATCCACTCAAATATTTGTCCATTTTCCAACTCAGTAAATTGGATATGCATATATGTGTGTGTAAATGTACATATATATGTAAATATCTTTGCCTATCTGTAAGTATCTTCACTTACTTATGAGTCTTTTTTTCAGTATCTCAGTAGTATTTTTTGATTGGCAAATATTTTTTAATTTAAATAACCAATAATGATTAGTGCTTTATGTACCTGTATAAATAATCCTTGCATAATCAAGACCATGAAGACTGTCTTCTATATGTTCCCTTGATAGGTAATTGTTTATGCTTTCACAGTTGCAGCTGTGATAGTTTTGTGTACGGTTTGAGGTAGGGGGTCCAGATATTATTATATTCATTTTACCCCAAACAATATAATGGAAAGATCTTTATTTCTCCTCTCTCTTATTTTATTTTCTTTGTCACAAACTGGATGATGAGATATAGATAGATAGATAGATAGATAGATAGATAGATAGATAGATAGATAGATAGATAGATAGATAGATATGGTTCTGAACTGTCTGTTCTGTTGGTTATTGGTATATTCTTGTGCCAATATCACCTTTTTAATTACTATGAAACCTCATAGTATGTCATTAAGCTTGTTCTTCAGCATTGCCTTACTTGCCTACTTATTTTTACTTTTACTTCTCTGTTTCTGTTCTTGAAAGAATCTTGTTATATAACCCAGCCTGGCCTAGAACTCACAAGCTTCCTGAGTGCTACTTGCCTTACCTTTTATGTTGAGAGGCTTTTATGTTAAGAGGGTAGAATCTTTTCTTTTTCTTATTATTATGTAAAAATTCTTTATTTGTGATCACATTCATTGTCGACTTTTATTTGGGTTATGAGTATTTTCCCAGTGTCATTTGACATGTGCAGTGTGGGGGGGGCGGGGTATGCACATACATGTGTGCACACGGGTACACATGCACATGCTGGCATTAGATCTTGAACTCAGGGCCTCATGCTCTAGTTTGGCTTTTTTCTTCAAGGTAGGCATTTTACCACTTGAGCCACAGCTCCACTTCTGGCTTTTTGTTAGTTAATTGAAGATAAGTGTCTCACAGACATTTCTGCCTAGGCTGGTTTTGAATCATGAGCCTCAGATCTCAGCCTATAAGCTAGGCTTATACTATACCTCTTTTTGTACTTTTGATTTTACTGCATATATCTCTTGCCATAAAGAAGTATCAATTTTTTAAGAAGTATCAAATTTTTATGAAGCTCATTCAGGCTTTATTTTGGTGACTTTCCCCCCATTACATTTTCCCAGTTGTAGGGAGGAAAAGAAAACCCAGGGCCTTGCATATGCCAGGCAAATACGCTCAGCAGTCTCCCTACCCCATTGTTTTTACACTTAGAAAATATTTCCCTAATTCCCATAAAGTTTAAATGTAATGTTTATATTTACAATATAGAGGATATGTGACTGTATGAATATAAATCAAAAGTTCTTTCTCTCTAGAGTAATAAAATTGAAGTTCAGACTCAAAGGGGATGAATCAGTCTGGATTAAAAAACTGAAATTACATGGGGGAGAATAATGAAAGGGGTGAAACCAATCAAGATGCACTGTACTTATAAAATGCTTTGTTGAATGGTAACCCCTTTGTATAACTACTTGAAGATAATAAGATATAATTACTTAATCGATCATTGCCAGTCCTGGGCCTATGTGCTGTCCTTGGACAGAAAGGCTAACAGTCTACCAGTTGAGCCACAGCACCATTTCTGGCTTTTTCTGTGATTAATTGGAGATAGTAGCATGGAGGTTCCTCAAAACACTAAACATAGAGCTTCCCTATGACCCAGGAATCCTACTCCTGGGCATTTATCCAATTAACCACAAACCAGCCCACACTAAAGCCACCAACACAACCATGTTCATTGCAGCATTGTTTACCATAGCTAAGACATGGAATCATCCCAGATGTTTCTCAATGGACAAATGGATCAAGAAAATGTGATATATATATATATATATATATATATATATATATACACACACACACACACATACATATATATACATACATACATATATGTACATACATACATGTGTATATAGTGTACACGTAATACATGTGTATATAGTAGAATTCTATGCTTCCATCAGAAAGAATGCCATTGCCCAATTTATAAGAAAATGGAAAGACTTGGAAATTTTTATATTAAGTGAAGTAAGCCAGATCCAAGGAAACATAGGTTGCATGGTTTCCCTCATTTGTAATCATTAGAAGAATGTGCCTATAAATCTATAAGTAAATTCAATGGATAGTAAAAGACAAAAAATTACACTTGGAATGTTTAAACATTCACATAGTGAGGCCAAAGGAGGATATTCTTAGGAGAGGATCACAAGGGTTCAGTAGCTATGTGCATATAACAATATGAAATGCTTATCAAAATGAACTCCAAGAAGTACAAATAAGAGGGTCTTTTTTATTTTACTTTTTACTGGTTTTCTCTTCTTCATTTTCTTCTTCTTCCTCCTCTTCTTCTTCCTCTTCTCCTATATTTTCCCTTTTGTCATTATTTTTGATTTCTGTTCCTTTGATCTTAATTTAGGGAGGGGAAGGGGAAGCACAGAAATGGTGGGACAAAGGTTGAGCTAATTCAGTAGTGATACTCACTAAACACTATGTTGGAAATGAACTATACAACTTAGGGAAGAAAGTGGTCAGGAGGAAAAAAAACCTGGGAGAAAATCAGGGAGGAGGTGAGACTGTTCAAAAAGAAATGTACTCAATAACTGCCTTATGTAACTATAACCCCCCTGTACATCACCTTTACAATAAAAAATCAATTATTTTTTAAAGAGTCTCATGGGATTTTCCTGCCTAGGCTAGCTTCGAACTGTAATCCTCAGATCTTAGCCTTGTGAGTAGCTAAGGTTACTAGCATTGAGGCAACGATTCCCAGCCAACAGATACATTTTTTTAAAAAATTCAGTCGCAAATTCTGGCAGTGTTTGCTTATTTCCCTGAATCTCACCCACATGGGTCAGTTATGTCTGGGAGAAAAGAATGTCCCCAGTATTGCATCTGATTTGTCTGGGCAGGGGATAGTTCCTGTTAACACAGAGGATGCTATGTTTCAATTTGGAGGAGTTGGGGGGTTCTCCCATTTGGATGACTGGAACTGAGGTTGCCAGCATGCCAATGTTTCCCTGCTGTCCACCTCACCAGCACTCAGATAGTTACCAACTTGCTAGGTTAGGGCAGAATCTATGTTCAGGGTTGTTTTCAACCCTGCTGCTTACAAGGGCTTCCTAGGAGCTACTGGACAAATTATGAAGTTATCGTATGCCTGACTTTCAGGACAGTGGGGTCTCAGCTTGCAGATTCTGTTTATTGTCTCCTCTGGAAGTGCTGAGGGAAGATCACCATTTGGTTATTTGATTTCTTTTTGACAAAAGCAAACCCTTCAAATGATTATTAATAGGCAGCATAGAAGCCCAACTGATGAGATGGAAATGTGGTTTTAATTCTAGTTTTATTTTGATCCTTTGCTTGAGTTTTTTTTTCTTTGCAGGAGAAAAAAAGAAGAAGACATAAAACCCCTCTTGGCACTCTGTGTATTGTACTTAGTTTCATGGCCAAAGAGAGTTTTATGGGAAAGTTTGCTCTGTGCCAGCAAAGCATTTTCTTTTCCTCCATCTATAGTTTTCACAACAAAAACAAAAACATGAACTAAAATAAAAATCTCCTTTCTCTTTACCAAAAGGAGGAGGAGGAAGAAACCCATGCAGTTACTTGCCTTATTAAGAAACTCTTCATAGTTTAGTCTTTCCCTAAAAGTAATGCATAGGATTGATTGTGACTATGAAGTGATGAAAATGCTAGTTGTTTTTTTCAGTCCCTTAATGACCTGTGATGAATAGGAAAGCCAAAGGACTAAAATCTTCTTCTGAAAGGCTAACAGATGATGATTATCTGTTTTGGCTATATTTGGCTCTTTAAATCTCTAGCGTTCCCCACCCCCCCAAAAAAAAGCTGGAATGAGTCCATTTAGAGGGTGATAGAGGTTTTTTCTCTTTTCTTAAAATATATTAAATTATGTTCATATATTCACAAACAAGTTGATATTTGAGATCAATTACAATAAACTGCAGAAGCTGTGGGCTAGTGTGTTAACCACACACAGAGTTCACTCCCCTGCATGCTGCCTAACCTCTGCACGTTCATACTGAACTTCTACCTTTTCATGAGGATGACAAGTAGAGCTGTGGCTCAAGTGGTAGAGTACTGGCCTTGAGCACAAAAATTTAGGAATAGTGCCTAGGCCCTGAGTTCAAGCCCCATAACAGGCGCATGTGTGTGTGCGCGGGCACATGCACACGCACACACACACACACACACATATACCCATACACTAATTCAAATACTTTAAAGGTTCATGCTAATTATGATCTCTGCATACATAACTACCAGGTCTTCTCTTATGGGCTAGTTGTAACAGAAGTTGCATGCTCTCCTGGAGCCAGACTCACCTTAGTGGGGCTAAATAGGGGAAAAGAAGAAGCAAGAAGAAGGTAGAGCCTATGAGATCGGGGAGGAGACACTATGCAGTCCAGTGTATATCCTTGCAAAAAGACACATCTTTGCCAGTGTCATTGTCTCATACCTGTAATCCTAGCTAGTCAGGAGGTTGAGATCTGAACAGATAAATCAGCAATTCTCATTTCCTGTCAATTAGCTAGCAAAATGTCAAAATGGAGGTGTAGTTCGTGTGATATAGTACCAGTCTTGGGCACAAAAAAAATGCTAAGCAAGAGAAATAGACCCTGAATTCAAGCCCCAGTACCAACAAAAACAACCACCAAAAAAAGAGTATCACACATTAGAAAAAGAAACAACAACAACAAAAAGCCCTTTGTCTTATACCCTCTGTGTTTTCTGAACAAGATAAATATTCTGCTTTCAGCAAGGATAAAGTTAGGGAAGGAAAGAAGTTGGAAATTTAATTTTGAAAGTGGAAAGCCTGGGTAATGGGAGACGATGTGTCTCTTGGCTAGAGACACACACTCAGGGTCCCTTGGAAACTGGGAAATATCTAGAGCTGCCTCTGCCGAGGAATCAAAGGTTGTGTGAAGACCTTCCCTGGCTGGGCCACTGGGCTCACCCCAGGCCTTGGGCAGCATGTCAATTGTGGGGCCTGCCTCATCTCTGAGCTAAGCAAAGGCCCATCCCACACCATTTCCACCCTCTGCCAGAAGTTTTCATTACATCTTAAACTCTCTCAGCTCCCATGGAACAACTGATGTGCAGTAAGAAACAATTGATTTCCAATAGATCCCGGTGGGGGGGGGGGGATGAGGAAAAATGATTGCATGCTAAGATGGGCCTTCTGAAACAAACCAAGTAGTCAGTTAAGAAATATTGCGAAGTTTTCTTTGAAAACACTGAAGCCATGGATCTTAAATGGCTGAATTGTGGACATACAGTTGATATAGCTTTACGTGTAAGTTTGGAAACTCCCTGGGCCCATATAAAATATCTAGATGAAGCCAGTGTTTTGTGAATGGCATGTATTCACTTGGAGTTAATTGGTCAAACACACTTAGTGATACCTTCTCTCCCTTCTCTACTACAGAAAAATGAGAACATTGCCAAGAGCTCAATTTTATCCTCAGCCTTCCCAGAGGCACAAAGTTCAACATGAGTCAACTCAAACTAAAGAAAAACAAAAGGGACATGAACCTCTTGTGCTGTAAATCTTTGGCCTCTTTTATTTTATGACTACTGTCTGATTTCCTTTAAGTTTAGCCTGATTTCTTCAAGAGTTTGGGATGATGATCATGCCATTTTTAAAAGATAGAGATGAAATAAACTAATTCCTTTAAAAAATACCAAGACAGCCAGGCACCAGTGACTTATGCCTATAATCCTAGTTACTCAGGAGGCTGAGATCTGAGGATCTTAGTTCAAAGCCAGCCCAGGCAGCAAAATCTGTGAGACTCTTATCTCCACCAGAAAAAAAAAAAAAACAGATGTGACACTGTGGCTCAAAGTGGTAGAGCTCTTGCATTGAGCAAAAAAGCTCAGGGATAGTACCCAGGCCCTGAGTTCCAGCCCCATGACTGACAAAAAAGGAAGGAAGGAAGGAAGGAAAGAAGGAAGGAAGGAAGGAAGGAAGGAAGGAAGGAAGGAAGGAAGGAAGGAAGGAAGGAAGGGAGGGAAGTCTAAAACTTCTAAAGCCCTTATTCTTCCTAAAGAAGCAAAATCAAAACAAAGGCCAAATTTTTTGAAAGACCCATATTATATTACGTCAAAAGTAGGTCTGGTCTTGAGATCCCTTACACAGGAAGAGGAAATGTATCTCACTAGGCTTTCTCGGGAAACACTCTTCTTTCATCTACCTAGACCAGCACTGAAGGTAAAGATTGACCCAAGGATAGGAGACCAGAAGGCCCAGGGAAAACAGGACTCAAACACACAGTGCACATGATTGTATACATAAACATCACAAGCCCATAGATGGTCCACCACCACCACACACACCTGGGAATTTAGTTTCAGAACCTCAGGACTAATTGGGGATCCCTATCCTCAACATTCTCATCTTGTGACTGGAAAATTCCTTCACTGCCATCTTCATCTCTAGCAAATTGTGCTGAACCATTTGGTAAACCATATTTCCTTTCTGAGCTGTACAATTTGGGTATTTTGATATAAGCAATACTGTTCACACTAGTGATAAACACAATGTAGGACTCAATCTCCATTTAGGCCAGTACTCACCAAACTTGTTTTCGAGAGAACATATATCTCCACTAAGGAACTTTGGCTCTTAGTCAGAAAGCAATCATAGACAATAATACATAAGTCAGCATGGCTATATACTAATAAAACTTTACCTACAAAGATTATAAAAATTGGGGGGAGGGGCTGCAAAGTTTAACATCATTTGTCGACCCCCTCAACTTAGACTATGCTTCTAATGATAAATCTAATAAAAATATAATAAATATAGCGGTAAGGAATACATACTTCCATTAATTATCACAATGATTCCCAGGAAGTATATACTCTTATATACAGATGATATTGTACATAATTAACAATTGATATGGCTAACCAATCAGAATACAGAACATAAACAAATGAAAATCAAACTGCAATGATCACTCTATGTTAGATTTAGTATAAGGGAGTGGCTCACATAGTAGAGCTGAGATTTTTGTGTCTAGAGCCCCCTTTGTTAGCCACTTGATACATGCTTCCATAAGCCAGAGAGACTTTGCTTCACTTGCATGCTTGGTCATGCCCAGGTGCATGTCTGGGCAAGAGTAATCTGTTCACATCACTTCCCACAATACTCAAAACACAGGTGAGCCAAAGTAGTTTAGAAATATTTTGGAATGTTAATACTTAACATTGAAAATGACTTAAATTGAATTAAGCATGGTAGTACATGTCTATAATCAATCCTAAAACTTAGGAAGATAAGGTAGAAGAATTTACCATACATATGTATATGTATATATATATATATATATATATATATCATAAATAATACTGATATTAGTACAATATAAATATATATGTATTTCCTTTGCTTTTCCTGGAACTTTTTCCCAGATCTAATATCTTTCCTCCTCCTCAATCTCTATGGCTTATTCATATACTTCTCTTTTTTTGCTCAGATCTGTCAAATGTTTACTTAGGACATCTACCTGAGAATTATCAAATTAGTAAAAGAGCAACTTGTTAGGTCTGCCCCAGGCCATGCAGGCCCTGTGCACACATCTCCCTACCTCTTGGCTAAGTTTCCACCCAGTATCTGTGTTACGGAGGTAACTGGCATGCCTGGAAGCAGTCACCTCCCCCTCCTGCTAGATCACATCTTGGGCTGCCTCTGGTCACGCCTCCTGACCATAGGCAGGTCTCAGGCCCTGAAGTCACATCCAGATCCAGTGTGGCCACATTTCCCCCATCTGGCCATACCTCTTCCTGTCCCTGTCCTACATAAGTCCTGGCCTGCCCCTTTCCATGCCTCTCCACCATGCATGGCTGGGGCAGCAGTTCTTTTCCTGCCTGAATAACACATGGTGTTCTTTCATGGGCTACCTAATGAAACCTACTTAGTTAATACACCTTACACAACTGTTGTTCTCTTTTCTCTCTTTTACCTTGTTTTATTTTTCTTCACACCATCTGAAACATTATATTGTAATAACCCGTGGGGCCCGGATAATCAGCGGGGCCCAATAGTCAGCGTGGCCCCATAGTCCAGCCTGCTGGAGGGGGTGGAGTATCAAGAGGTGAGCCTCACTGCCCCACAGCCTGGGCCACAGGACTGAGCAGGGCCCCATGGGGCGTGCCGCCGGAGGGGCGTGCCAGGCCGCCGAAAGGGGGCGGGGCCTGCTGCTGTAGGAAGTGGGGCATCGATCCCCACATGGCGAGCTGACTGTTGGGATTGGACAGGAGGCAGCTTGGGGGAGGAGCATGAATGGCAATTTGAAAGCATTCGTGGAGAAAGGGCGCAGCCTATCTGAGTATTCATAGGCTGTGGTGGGGAGGTTAGGGGGAAAACAGTCCAGAGGAGACCAGGAGTCCTGAGGAGAGGAGAGTAAGGGAAAAAAAAAAAAAAACCCGTGAGTCCTGAGGGAGGCAGAGAGTAGGAGGAGTGGAGGGAGAGACCCAGGAGGGGAAGAGCAGGGCAGGCCTGTGGAGCACAGGGCAAGCCGTGAGAGGCCACTTGGGGCGGCCTGTGAGAGTGGAGAGGCCTGTGGTGGAGCAGAGAGGGAAGAAAGGGAAAAGCCTTCTCCTTTGGAGCTTTGGCGCCTTGGAGGTCAGAGGTTTGGAGGTTTCTAGACCGACTAATTGATGGTTTGCAGACCAACTAATAAAGGTCAGGGGGGTCAGGACTGCCTGTTGGAGGCTTGGAGGTTTGGTGGTTGAGGCTGCTCTTGGTTCTGGGTATCTAGCCCAGGACAATGTAGTCTCAAGACCCATTTTCTTAAATAGTGTAAAGCTTCTGTTGTTCACCTCTCACTGTGCCTTGATGATTGTCTTGCTCTCCCGAGGTCATAAGTATATTTTGTATTTATGTATTACTTGTATTCATTCATTAGAATGGGAGCTCCACAGCTAGGTGCAGTGGCTCATACCTATCATCAAAATTACTCAGGGGCAGAAATTGAGAGGATGAGGTTCAACGCCAACTTACACATGCCAATTAGCACAGCTATGCAAAAATAGGAGGATCAGAGTCCAGGCAAGCCGAGGCTAAATTCAAGAACCTATTCAAATAGTAACTGAAGCCTAAACGACTAGAAGCATGGCTCAAGTGGCAGAGCGTCTATCTAGTAAGCACAAGGCTCTGAGTTTAAACCTCATTGCTATGGGACAAAAATAAATAAATAAATAAAACCTAAATCCAGCACTTGTTAGCACTTTCCTTAGAGTAGCCACATGGTAACAATCAATTTAAACAATCAATTTAAAATTAAAGATGAGTTGGAACTCCACATCTGCCACTTACCAGTGTGTGATCTTCTAAGCAGATAAAGCATTGGAGGTTGCACCAAAGATGCAAACATGCCCATTAAGGCAGGTCAGACTGTGATATTGAAGCACCAAGAGAGAAAGGGAAAGAGGAGTGAGGTGAATGTTCTGCAGGCAGCTTTGAGTCCTTTGAGTATTTCTTTAGTGAGAGGAAAGGACAATGAGGGGACCTCAAACAGATATAATGTGATCTTTATTATACGTTCTGAAGACTGTCCTAGAGGAAGGGCCAGGCAGTCATCAACTAGGAGATGACTGCGATAATTATGCATAGGAGATGCTGGTGGTTTGGGCCAGGTTAGTAACAATGCAAGTGGTAAAATGTTTTCAGAGTCTAGATGTATTTTGAAGATACAGAGAGTAAGTATTGTTGATGCCTTGAGTGAAGAAAGTCAAGAAAAGAGCTTTAAAAAAAAATACAAAAACAGTCAACCATGACCTCCGGGTTTGAAGAGGGAGAGGACTATAGGAAAGAAAAGGTATAGCTAGAAGAATCAGGAAATAAGTTTTGGTTGAATTACATTTGAAAATCTTATGTTCAAGTATAGAAGTCAAGTTGGTGGCTGAATAGGAGACTCTGGCAAAAGTGTAGTGTACTGATAATATTTTAGTATTGTCAACAGTTAGACATTTTTGTCTTGCTGCTCATAAGAATCACTAGAGAGTTTTGGTGGTTGTTTGCATTTGTTGTGCTGGGGATAGAACCCAGGTATTCATAGATGCTGGGCATGAGGATTAGGATTCATTATTTTTCCAGTATATGAGAACTTACATTTGGGGAGACGAGGAAAAACAATACAGGATACACAAAATGAACTACCAATGAAACAGGAGAACACCAGGCAAATGGGATGCCCTGAAAATTCAGCTCGACAAGCATTTCAAGTCCAACACTAGTGGTTTGTGTCTATTCAGAAGGTTGACATTGGGAAAACTGTGATTTGAGGACAGCCTGGGCAGAAGAGTTAACAAGAACTGGCAATATAGGCTAGGAAGGTGGCTCAGTGGTAGAGCACTTGCCTTGCATGCATGAGGCCCTGGGTTTGATTCCTCAGCACCACATAAGCAGAAAAAGCCGGAAGTGGCACTGTGGCTCAAGTGGTAGAGCACTAGCCTTGAGCTGTGCTCAAGGACAGCACTCAGGCCCAGAGTTCAGGCCCCACAACCAACAACAACAACAAAAAAGAACTGGCAGTATACACCTGTTACCCCAGTTATGACGGGAAGACTAAAATAGGCTGGTGGTGATTCAGACACAGACCCAGGCAGGAAGCAAGACCTGCTTTCAAAAATAACCAGCCTTGCTGGGCGCTGGTGGCTCACGCCTGGAATCCTAGCTACTCAGGAGACTAAGATCATGGTTCAAAGCCAGCCAGGGCAGGAAAGGTCATGAGACTTATCTTCAATAAACCACTAGGAAACCGGAAGTGGTGCGGTAGCTCAAGTGGTAGAGCGCTAGCCTTGAGCTGAAGAGCTGAGGGACAGTGCCCAGAATTCAAGTCCTACCACAAACAAAAAAACAAACAACCCAACAACCTAAAAAGTAACCAGCATTTTAAAAAGGGAAGGATATGCTGCTGAATGAATGGCTCAGTAGCAGAGCACCTGCCTAGCAAGTGTGAGGCCCTGAGTTCAAACCCCAATACCATACAAAGCGGAGTGGAGGAGGGTGGAGATCAAACACTTGTACTATTGAGACTATCCATTGAAACGAGTCTGTTGCTCAAGTTCAAGTCTATATCTTCTAGATGCTTCCTACTTCTTTTTTTGGGGGGGGAGTCCTGTCGTGGGGCCTGAACTCTGGGCCTGGGCGCTGTCCCTCAGCTCTTCAGCTCAAGGCTAGTGCTCTACCACTTGAGCCACAGCGCCACTTC
>NW_012267253.1:8236231-8243771 GCF_000151885.1 Dipodomys ordii | reverse complement strand
TGGGAGTGTAAACTTGTTCAACCACTTTGGAAAGTAGTATGGAGGTTCCTCAAAAGACTCCACATAGAGCTCCCTTATGACCCAGCAATCCCACTTTTGGGCATTTACCCAAATGTCACAAACAAGATCATACTAAAGCTACCAGCACAACTATGTTTATTGCAGCATTATTTACCATATCTAAGATACGAAACCAACCCAGATGCCCCTCAGTAGATGAATGGATCAAGAAAATGTGGCATATATACACAATGGAATTCTATGCCTCCATCAGAAAGAATGACATTGCTCCATTTGTTAGGAAATGGAAAGACCTGGAAAAAAATTATATTAAGTGAGGTAAGCCAGGCCCAAAGAAACATAGGTCCCATGGTTTCCCTTATTTGCAATAACTAATGTATGTCTGAGACAAGCAGAAATGGTCAGATAAGTTGATGTTAGGTGAAATAAACCCCAAGATAAGGACTCAAATGGTTTTTCTTTCTTGCTATTGTTTCTAACATATTTATAAGATATTTCTTTGTTGCTTTGTAGTCCCTCCCCCATGGTATAACCCCTGTTTTCACTGTATTTGATGTTGGTATAATCTGGTGAGGGGAAAGGCAAATTGTTTAAATAGGGATACAGGTGGACCCATTGCAACAATGAGATGTACAAGATGTTATGTCAAAAAACAAACTTTACAACTTTGGCGCTGGGGAGGGGGCGGGGAGGTGGGGAGTGATGGGGGGAGGCTGGGAAGGGATGGGAAGGGGAAACAAAGGAGGAGGCAACAATGCTTGATAAGAAATGTACTCATTACCTTGCTCATGTAAGTGTAACCCCTCTGTATGGTATTTTCACAATAAAAAAAAAAACAGCTAAAAAAAAATCTTTTACTTGGCATCTCTGAACCCAGGCCCTATTTGTCACTAGGTTCCAGTGGCCCTATTTGTCACTAGGCCCTATTTGTCACTGGGTTCCAGAAGGAACACCAAGGAAGAGTATAAAAAGAAAGAAAGAAAGAAAACATAATATTGGTTCTAACATTATCCCTGTGTTTCACCCTTCTCCCATATCTCTATTATAATATATCCCAGAGTCAAATGTAATTTTTTAGTGATTCATTCTGATTAATTTTTTTGTATCACTGAGCTATCCCTAAAATATGCAATGCAACTTTGTAGAACAGGAGCAAGACAGCAAGCATCAAGGGACAGGATGAGAATTATTGCAGCTCATATTGGGGGAAAAGCCTTTTAGAAAAAGATAAAGAAAAATATGACTCAACATGGATGACCCTTGAAACCATTATGGTAAGTGAAAGAAACCAACACAAAAGATTGCATATTTGTGAAATATTTACATGAAATGCCAAGAATATGCAAATCCATAAAAATAGAAAGTAGATGAGTGGTTGCCAGAACCTGGGAAGAAGGAAAGTTGAGTGACTGATACTGGATATGAGAGTTTCTTCAGGGAGTTATGAAAAAGTTTTAGAATTAGATAATGGTGATGGTTGTCTGACTTTGTAACTATATTAAAAATTGCTAAAGTATAGTCATTAAAAAGCTGACTTTATCACGTAAGAGTTATCTCAATAAAAAAAAGAAGAGAAGAAGATGTTACTCAAAAGTGATTTATTACAATTATAGCTGAATCACTTATTTGGCAATTAATTTGGGGGTATGGTTTTGAGATATTCTCTATCTAGTCTGTTATATTTAACATTTTTTTCCTACAAAACCCACCCCATCAATTTCATCATAGCAAAAGAAAATTATTTTACTGGCCTTTCATTTATAAAACAATACATATGTAAATGTGTTTTTAAATTTAGAAAATAGTAAGAGGATATAAAAGTAAAATAACTTGAAATTTTCCCACCAAGAGAAGACCATTATTAATATATTTAGCATATATTTTCCAAACTATCATGCTGCATATATAACAGGGAAAATATTTTTGAGCCATATTAAATTTTGTCACATGGGGGTTGGGAAGGTGGCTCAGTGGTAGAACGCTTGCCTTGCATGCCTGAGGCCCTGGGTTTGATTCCTCAGCACCACATAAACAAAAAGAAATAACCAGAAGTGGTGCTGTGGCTCAAGTGGTAGAGCACTAGCCTTGAGCTGAAGAGCTGAGGGACAGCGCCCAAGCCCAGAGTTCAGGCCCCACACCGGACCCCTCCCCCCAAAAAAAGTCACATTAATTAAATTAAAAGTACTTTTTTTTAATGTCACCACCCCTCATTCTATACAAAATATCCTTTTTCTTCAGAAGATTATGATTATTACAGCAGAAATGAGAAGAGTGGGGAAAGAGCCAATGCTTAGGTTTTTTTTTTAACTTGAAAATGAGATTTATGAGTAGATATAAGAGTTTTAAACTCTAGCATGCAAGCTCACGCCTGTAATCTCAAGACTCAGTAAACTGTATCAGGAGGATTATGAATTCAAGGCTAGCCTGGCATAAGAGTTTCTGTCTCAATTGGGATTGGGGGGGGAAGGGGGGAGGCTGGGAAGTGATGTGAAGGGTAAACAAAGGAGGAGGCTGCAATGCTTGGTAAGAAATGTACGCACTATCCTGCCCATGCAATTGTAACCCCTCTGTACAGTATGTCCACAAAAAATTAAAAAAAGAAGTGTACTCATTAAAAAAAAAGAGTTTCTGTCTCAAAACAAACAAAAAAAATTTTTACTTCTTGTGCAACCATTTTAATAGACAGACAGACAGATATATACATACATACATACATACATACCTTTACATAATGAACTAAACCGTAAGATTTACTATAAGGCAGAAGAGGGAGAAATCTCAAGATATAGGAAGTGCTTGGGAGGGAGAAAAGAAGAAAATGGAAAAAGAGAAAGTAGTAGTTAGATAACAGTATTGTGACAGCCCTCTGTAGACTGAATTCCTAGAAAGGAAAAGCAGACTGGGCAGATCCAGAGGTAAGCTAAAATAGAAAGAAGGCTTTGCTGTTTCCCAAAAGAAACTTGAGAGGGGACTGAATCTCTGGTAGATCCCACTAGCACAGGAGTGGGGATGGCCACAGCAGAGCATCTGTAGGGTGTCACTAGATGAGGCAGAACTACAATCCCAGACTAGCCATGGTGGCATTGTAAGCTGCAATGGACCTCTCCAAGTGAATCTAAATCATAACTGAGCATCAGTAGAGGAACAGGTAGTAGACATTGACCAAATTAGCCGCCCGGGGGGAACCAGCCCCTACTCAACACTGGTGGTAAGGCCTCAAGACCACCACATGGCCACCATCTTGAGAAGTAAGAAGCACTGAGAGAAACAACCCTGTTAGGGAAATGAACTCCAGTCTACAGGAAGTTTTCCAATAGAGGCTATTTTGAATAATAATAGTGTGTTAAATCAACAGATTATTTAATTTGGAGAGATCACTTTAACTGAAAGGGTAGGCAATTACTTCCATTTAGAAAAGTCACTTATTATTGCTTGTGAGTAGTAAGTCTCCTTCTCTCTTACTATTTTTTGTAAATATGGATTTTTTATAAGTATGGTTAGCAAAATGAAATAAATGAACTCTGTAAAATTGGTATTTTCAGCATACACACTTCTCTAACCTGATGTTTTTCATTTTACTGTATTGTTTAATGTGTTTACTTACCATTTTCTTCCAACTAGGCTATAAATATCTAGAGGACAAAGACTAGGTTTTATGCTTTTTGTTTGTTTGTTTACTTCTTTGAATCTACTCAGAGTTGAGCAGAAAACAGACTCCATATCGCTGCCATCTAAACATTGCTGATTCTGTCCCTACACAAGTACAATTAAGATAAAACAAAACACACACATAACAAAACAAGCAATCAGAAACCCTTAGAACAAGCAGAATTTGGAAGAAAAGAGAAGTGGGTAAAGCACCCAACAGAAATCCCAGCTCTTCTACGAAGCAAGGCTGACTTTAAGCAAGCCACTTTCATATTCTCCATTGTGAATTGGGGACAGTGTTGTCACCACATCACATGCATGTTCTGAGACTCCAGGAATGAAATGTACATGATATCACCTAAAATAAAAATGTTTAATCCCAATCTAACTTTACCAGTGACGCTGGATGAGAAATACCATGGTGCCTGAGACTCCTCTCTGTGTGCAATCTTTTCTCACAAATGTGCTACTACAAGAGTCTCCACTCTCCCCACTCCCACCAACCTCCACCATCAACTCTCTCTTTCACTGTAACCACCAAGCTGCAAGAACAAGTAAAAGGTCTTTATGTAGCTGATTTGTAACTATTTCTTGAACACAGATGGGAAAGGTTATTTAGAGAAGGAAAAATAAGGTGTTTTTTTTTTTCATTCTAAGAGTGATTAAAGATCTTTATTTCTTTCCACTTCACCAATTAGCAGGTCTTTACGGATCTTGATTGAAAACAAACAAATACAAATAGAGATTTTCTTCAGATATTGGTAGTCTATTTTTATTCCGGTCACACTGCAACTGTAGTGTGGCCAGAATATCTCTATGTCAGGTAGCAAACCTTTCTTCCTACACAGGAGACCTCTCATGTGACTTGTGGAATAAAGTTTTAGAGACTCAGGCCAACACAGAATCATCTCCAGTGGTTTTCATAATCTAAAGTGACACAGTCTTGAATAATTTTGTTGCTTCTTGTCAAATCCCAATTCGAGAATCATCCACACTTCAATGTTGAATAATTTTCATCAACTTAGGAAAAGTTAAATGAGTATTTGTTATGTGCCAAGAGTTATGTTAGGCGCAAAAAAGAATCACGTTCAGCAAAGCAGAGAAACAAAAATGTGAACAAGGCATATTCTGCCCTGTGGAGGTGCAGTTACAGATGTCCAGTACTTCAGAGGAAGGGGGATCATTCAGCTCCAGGCTTCAGCAAACAATCCACAAGGAGGCCCTTGAGCCAAATGTTCTCATTCCTCTGCTCATTCCACAAATACTGAATTAACTCCCTATATAGACAGTACTGCAAGACATAAGGAAAACACATGAAAGTTGCCATTCTGCAGAAATTTATATTTTTGTGTAGACAATAAAAAAGATAAGTAAATACCTTGCATATTTATATGACTGATGATAAGTGGGCTGGGCTATGCTAAGTGGTACAGTGCTTAGTTAGTAGGCGTTGGTTTTGGATTTGATCCTTGCATTATAAGAGGGGGAGGAGGGGAGGGCAGAAGAAGGAAGGAAAGGAAGGAAGGAAGGAAGGAAGGAAGGAAGGAAGAAAGAAAGAAAGGAAGGAAGAAAGAAAGGAAGGAAGAAAGAAAGGAAGGAAGGAAGGGAAATTGACAAATTTCTGTAAAGGGCTAAGAAACAAATATTTTAGGCTTCAGAGGTCATACTATACCCAGCTACTCAATTCTGTCATCGAAGCCAAAGGTAATCCCTGTATTAGTCAAGTTTCTTTAGAGAAGAACCTACAGGAAATATGTATTAAAAGAAGTATTGGCTAAGACAATTAGGCAGGCTAAAAAGTTCCATGGTCTGATGTTTGCCATCTGGAGACTCGGGAAAGGTAAAGCTAAAGTCTGTTTCAAATATGATGGTCTGAGAAGCAGCGAGTCAATGATGTAGGTCTCACTCTGAGCTGGACATACTGGGAGAGCTAATGTCCAGGAGAAGATAGGTGGCAAAGAGTATAACCTTTCATCCACTTCTTCATTCTATTAAGACACTGAACAGATCAGATGCTGCACACTCCTTTACTCTGCTCACTGATTAAAATGATAATATCATCTTCATAGACAACACCTGAACAATGTTTATTTTAATTTGGGCACCTCCTGGCAAGGCAAGTTGACATTTAAATTTGACCATTATAAGTTCTAAATGAATGAAAGTAGTTATGTCCAAATAAAATTTATGGTCCCTGGACACTGAATTTAATATGATTTTCATACATCACAAGCATTATATCCCTTAAAGAATTCAACCAGATTTAAAATATAAAAAGCACTTTTAGATTATACAAAAACAGATAAAGTCTCAAGTTGGCCCATGGGCTACTACTGTTTATATTGACTTCAGACCTCTATTTATAAGATGATTAAGAGAGCAATGAAGAATGAAATTGCAGAAGTAGTCAAAGTTTATGCTATGAATTAGAAATATTAGGTAGGAAGTAGCTGGTACATGATAAGTACTTAATAAATGGTAGATGTTGGTATTGATTTGATGTGTCCTATATAGGGAGCTAGAAGCCAGCTTAAGCAAATGAGACTTATAGACCAAACTGGGATCTACAATTTCAGGATTTAGCAATAGCTAAGCCCAGAGAAGGAAAAAGGTAAGTGGGGCTTTCACTGAAATAGTATGGGAGTGAATTGAGGGGCCCCAGAAGTCCCAGCAAGATCTCCTTGGTGACAGGTCATGAACAAATGTACACAGAGTAGTGAAGAAGGATACTTTAATTTTTATAAAACATGCGTGGAATTTTCTTGTGGTTGCAGGCATAACTTATTTGTAGCCGAAGAACTAAAGATATTAAATCATTAAGACAAAAGATGTTACCAAGCAAATGAACTATATATTTCTCTCATCTAGAAGCTTCTTTATTTCTAAGCTTATCAAACCAGAGATAATCAATGTTTGCCTTTAAATCTCTCCCTCACCAATCAGAATGCAGGTTGTGTAATAAAGTGAGCTGTCCACAATTCCCCCAAGCCCCTTCCCCACCAAAAGGCAAAAGTTTGAATTTACTTTTTGCTCTACTGCTAGCAATTGGATGATTTTAGCTCAATCCCTTGACTCATTAGAGCTTTACTCTTTTTCTATAAATGGAACTAACAAAATGCTTACTCATTTGAAAGCTGGAGCATAAATTATTTGCCTTTTGGTTTCTTTTGGCAAAAGATCTTGCATGCTTCCAAAGGCCCATGTGTTGAACGTTTGGTCGCAGTCCATGGCCCTATTAGGAGGTGGTAGAACTTTCAGGAGGTAAAGCCTCCTGGAAGTAACTTAGGTTATGGGGAGCATGCTTTTGAAGAGGATGCTCCCCCTCCTCCATCTCTCTCTCTGCCACCTCATGGTATACTGTGCCACCTCAACCACAAAGCAACTGGACCAACTATGCATGGACTGAAATCTGAGCCAAAATAAGCCTTTCTTCTTCCAAAGTATCACAAACATTTGATACAGTAACAAAAGCTGATTAACAAACATGGCCTGACTAATTTTCCAGTCATTCATTCAGCAGTGCTGGGGATCAAACCCAGGACCTTACTTACACATGCTAAGCAAGCCCTATACCACTGACTTAATTATCACTATTTTAAACTAAACTTAATGCTGGGAAATGTACTCTTTACCTGATTTATGCAACTGTAACCCCTCTGAACATCACACCTTTTTTTTTTTTTCTGTCAGTCATGGGGCTTGAACTCTGGGCCTGGGTGCTGTCCCTCAGCTCTTTACCTCAAGGCTATAGTGGTAATGCCTTACCACTTGAGCCACAGTGCCACTTCCGGTTTTCTGGTGGTTAATTAGAGATAAGAGGCTCTAGGACTTTTCTGCGTGGGTTGGCTTTGAACTGAGATCCCCAGATCTC
>NW_012267253.1:8234336-8234875 GCF_000151885.1 Dipodomys ordii | reverse complement strand
GCAGGGTGATATATAAGGATCTAGCTTTAGTTTTCTACAAGTGATTAACCAATTTTGCCAGCACCATTTACTGAAGAGGCTATCTTTCTTCCATTTTATTTGTTTAGCTCCCTTATCAAAGATTAGATGGCTATAGGTCTGTGGGTTCATTTCTGAGCTTTCAGTCCTATTCCATTGGTTCTGAGGTCTGTTCTTGTGCCAGTACCAAGCTGTTTTGATTACTATAGCTTTGTAGTAGAGTTTGAAATTTGGTATTGATATCCCTCCAGCACTGTTAAGGATTGTTTTTGCTATTCATGGGCTTTTATTGTTCCATATGAATTTTTGGATTGCCTCTTCTATTTCCTTGAATAATGAGGTTGGAATATTGATAGGTATTGGGCTAAAGACTTACAGAGAAACTTCTCTGAAGAGGAAAGAAGAATGGCTAATAGACACATGAAGAATGCTCAACCTCCCTAGCCATAAAAGAAATGCAAATTAAAACAACATTGAGATACCACCTCACCCCAGTTAGAATGGCTATAATCAAGAACTCT
>NW_012267253.1:8193346-8222036 GCF_000151885.1 Dipodomys ordii | reverse complement strand
GCTCTACCACTGAGCCACCTTCCCAGCCCGTTGTTTTTTGTTTTTGTTTTGTTTTTAACCAGTCCTGGGACTTAAACTCAGGGGCCTGGGCACTGTCCCTGAGCTTCTTTTTGCTCAAGACTACCACAGCGCCACTTCTGGCTATTTCTGTTTATGTGGGACTGAGGAATGGAACTCAGTGCTTCAGGCATGCTGGGCAAGCACTCTACCACTAAGCCACATTCCCAGCCCCACACTCATCTTTAAAATGTGAAAAAATAGTTTTAAGGAGAAATATGGTAATCGGTATAGGAAACCACCTCCATAGTTCAGGAATTTTTTGAAGCATTTATTTTTTGCCTATATATAATTACATTTTAAGATGGTAAACTTTTTGCCACCACAAAATTTCAATTCTGAGCCTACTATAAAAATAACCTGAAAACACTAGTTATGTTAATATTATGTAACAGACATTCATCTTTTTCAGTACACAGAACAAAACTTCATAGTCCAGCAGCAATATATGATTAAGAAGCTTGAGCGTGTGCTTCAGGACTGCTTGTTGGACACTTAAAAATAAAAATCAGTGTTCCATTTTTAAAGACCAGCTGGCTGTGATTCCTCTGCAGTTTTTTGCTTTATGGTCCCTTCTGATTCTTAGCTATAATTAATTTACTGGAAAGATTCTTATGGCAGTACATTAGCAATGCAAGCACAGTTGTATGATAAAAGTCCATCTTATTCTTCTTCATGTTGTTGTATTTTTGAAATTATAACTATTTTTCAAAGAGGCTATCAAATACAGATAAAATTATAGAACACGGCAACTATAAAATTATTTTTTAATCACAAGAAAATCAACAGCTTATCAATCGTGTGTGTGTGTGTGTGTGTGTGTGTGTGTGTGTGTGTGTGTTGGTATTGGGCTTTCTTGCTTACTATTGGTGTTCTACCACTTGAACCAAGCTTCTAGCCCAGCTTTTTGTTGATTAATTGAAGATGGAGTCTAACAGACTTTTCCGTCAGGCTGGTTTCAAACCATGATCCCTCAGGTGTTAGCCTCCTGAGTAGCTAGGATTATAGGTGTGAGCCACCAGCACTCAGTTGATATTACCAATCAATTTTAAGAAATATTTATCAAATAAAAATCTTAGTCCAGCAAGGTATCGTCTCTTAAAGCTTGCTTGGACTGCACTAATGAGTTGACAAATGGCTAGTCAGCATTTCTGGCTTTTGCTCTGATTCCCATATTTTCGTTTTGCCCTTCAGTGTATTAATACTGTGCTGCGGAAAGGTACAGCTAGTTAGTGATTTCAACCCCTGTTGTTTTGCCTGTGTTTCCCAGAAAACCTTTTCAAGATGCTTCTTTGGAATCAGACTTTACACATCCAAATCAAGTGCAAGGTCAGCATTTGCTAGTGAATGCAATGTCAGTGTCTAATATCAGGATTCCCTCTGTGGAAAGCAGTTTATATAGAGAAAGAGCACTAGGCTCATGCTGGGTTCTGATTCGGATCCTGTCCCTCTGTAGCTTGTGTCCCTTAAACTAAATGTGACTTCATTTGCTTATCTGTGAAATGAATAATATTAACTATCCTGCTTATCTCTTAGAGTAATTGTGAGCAACAAACAAGATAATGTGGTGATATATGCTTAACAAACTGTATAGTCCTAAGCAACTGTTGAATATTTCATTCATTGTGGTAAAATATAACACATAGTTTACTTTTGGGTATGCTAGTACCGGGGCTTGAACACAAGACTTGGTGATATCCCTTAGCTCTTTTTGCTCAAGGCTGATATTATACCACTTGAGTCATAGCTCCACTTCTAGCATTTGGGTGATTAGTTGGAAATAAAAGTCTCACAGACTTTCCTGCCCAGGATGGCTTCGATGAGCGATTCTCTGATCTCAGCCTCCTAAATAGGATTACAGGCCTAAGCCAACAGTACCTGACTCAAAGTTCTCTATTTTAACCGTTTTCAGGAATATAATGCAATGGTGTTGAAGACTGTCACATTATCATCAATCATTTTCAGATTTTTTTCTACCCAAAATTGTTGAGTTGTGGATATGTTCTTTATATAGTCTGCATATTAATCCCCCATCACATGTATGCTCTGCAACTATTTTCTCTCATTTCATAGGTTCCACGTTTTTATTTTAATTTTTATTCATACACCAAATTTTATTAAAAATATGTTCAACATTCTACCATGAAGTTTTAGGATGGAGAACTCTTCTCCATATAGACTTTAACCAACCTCCAGCTTCTGGAACACTTCTATATCTATGAATTTGATCTCTTTAGGTACTTTATACAAGTAGAATCAATATTTGGCCTTTCTGTCTGGCTTATTTCACATAGTACAGCATCTTAAAAGTTCATCCATGTTGTAGCATGTATTTGAATTTTCTTCTCTCATTTTACACATTTATCTTTTAGGTGGAAACAGGATCTTTATGGTGTCCAGGATGACCATAAGCTCCAGGGCTCAAGCAATCCTTTTAGCCACCAGTATAGTTGGAACTACAGGTGAATCACCTTTGTTTTCAGGCTGAAAAATATCCTGCAGAATAACACGTGTTTGCCATTCATTTGTCAATAGGCATTTGGGTTGTTTTTACCTTCAGCGACTGTGAAATATTTTTGAGATGAAGATGGTGTTCAAGTCTCTCCTTTCAATCCTCATGGGTACTTACCCAGTGGTCAAAATGCTGGCTTATGCAGTAATTTTATGTGTCATGTTTTGAGGAACTGCTGTATTGTTTTTTACAGCAGCTGTGCTGTACCATCATGCTTGCCAACATGTTATTCCTGTCTTTATCTTTGTTTTAATAACAGCCATCCTAATAGTTGTAACATGATATTACATTGTGGTTTTTATTTGTAATTCCCTAATGATTCCTTAATGAGTTGAATATTTCTCATGTGAAAATTGACACTTATCTATCTTATTTAGAGAAATGGCTATTAAGGTCCTTGAAGATGAGGATTTTGACTATTGTTGTGTTGTGGATGTTCTTTATATAGTCTGCATATTAATCCCCTATCACATGTATGCTCTGCAAATATTTTCTCTCATTTCATAGGTTCCATGTTTTTATTTTAATTTTTATTCATATTTTATTTAAAATATGTTCAACATTCCACCATGAAGCTTTAGGATGGAGATCTCTTCCCCAAACAGACTTCACCTACATAAAAAAAATTACATTATGGGTTAAATGATGAGAAATTTTCACTGAAAATACTTTTTCTTCAGGGATAAATAATATTACTATTAAATTAAATATTGAAGATGTTTTAAATTTTCCCAACTTATAACTCATATCCTTAAGATATATTCATGCAAATGAATGGCAAGAAAGTAAAACAGGCTCTGGATAGGAGGAAATAGGAAGGAAGTAGCAGAAGATGGGAGGGCTAAGGAAGTGGGTGAGGATGATACGGTTCAAGTCATATATCTGACTAGATAAAATAGAATGCCTGTTGACATTGGTAAAGAAAGGGGAGTGGGATAAGGAAAGGGAAAAAGCGATGAGGTAGCTCAGAGTACTTTGTATATATAGGTGGAAATGTTGCAAGGAAATCCCCCTTGCACAACTGGTGTGTGCTAATAAAAAAAATTAAAGATACAATTATGAACCACATAACTATGATTCAGTCAACCACAGACCACCTGTGCCATGGTGGTCCTAAGATCATATCATCTAGTGATGCCATAGCCATCTTAATTTGAGTAAGTACACTCAATGATGTTCCCACCATGATGAAGTCACCTAATGACACACCTCTCAGGCCCACCGTTAACTGATGCACAACTATGCTTGATTTATTACCAAGCTAGAGAGTAGTTCTCTTTACTTATACAGTAATTAGACAGATTAACAGATTTGACAACAGAAAGCTAAAGCTAAAGCTGCCTTAGGGGAGAATATAAAAACACTTTTTTTAAGTTAACATTTCTGAGATTGAATGCCCTTTGTGCAACTACTTAGTAAAAAATAAGTATTTTTAAAATTCAAGTTTCCTCTGGGAAGGAGTGGAGAAAAACTTTTCTTGGTTGTGGCTTGCCATTCACCATTCACCCCAAAAAAAAAGCCAACTATCTCTAGCTGGCAGAGAATAAAATTCCCCAGAACTGGTAAGTGGAAGTAAAATTGAAATATTTTAAATTCCTTTATGTCTTTCATTGATTCATTTACTTTATGAACTTGATAGGTTCAACTCTGTGTTTGTTACTAGAGACAAAAAATCAAGAGAGCTCAGTTCCTACCTTCAAGAGACTTTCTGGTGGGGAGGTGAGGAAAGGCTCAAATGAACAGACAATTACAAGATAACACAGAGCATCAATGAGCTAGCCTTAAAGAGTGCTTTCATCAAGGGTAATTCACAGCTAAATGCTGTGAGGAATACCTCACATTGAGAATGTGGAGGGGCTTATGAAATCCATTACGAATTTAACACTTTATGAAGTATTGGTTACTGTTATTATATTTTTAGTATTCTTTCAGTATCAAGGGATCTGCTGCATAAGCCACTTCCAATTTTGTATCCAATTTTTAAGAATTTGTTTTTATAATAAAACTAAGTTTTCTTATGGAAAATGCAAACCATACAAAACCTCCCCAGAAGTAACCACTGAGGAGTTTGCTATACTCTATTTCATTTAAGATGCTAATTATAAGGTGTAGTCAATTCAAGGGCGCTAGCTGGGCACCAGTGGCTCATGCTTGTAATCCTAGATACTTAGGAAGCTGAGTTCTAGAGGCTCAAGGTTTAAAGCCAGCCTAGGAAGAGATTCCATCTTTGACTAACTGTCAAAATGCTAGTTTGGAGGTATGACTCAAGTGGTAAAATACCATCCATGAGCAAATAAATCTTAGTCAGAACATGATACCTTAATTTTAAGCCTCTGGGCCAAGAAATTTTTTTTAAATTAAATGCAAGGGTGTTAAAAAGTGAAGGGCTCAGGAGGCTGAGATCTGAGGATCACAGTTCAAAGCCAGCCCGGGCAGGAATGTCCATGAGACTCTTATCTCTAATAAACCACTCAGAAAACTGGAAAGTGGTACTATAGTTCAAGTGGTAGAGTGCTCAACTGAGCTGAAGAGCTGAGGGACAACGCCCAGGCCCAGAGTTCACGCCTCACAGCCAAAAAAAAAAAGAAAGAAAGAAACAAAAAACAACAAAAGAGTGATGGGAGAAAAAAAATATTTTAGTAAGCATGGAAGGCTTGGACCTACAAGAGCAGATAGCAGACGCATCCAGGGAAGCCTGAGCACAAAAACCCTGGACTATCTGATCAAAAGATGAGCTGGGTGCCAGTGGCTCACACCTGAAATCCTAGCTACTCAGGAGGCTGAGATCTGATAATCCCAGTTCAAAGCCAGCCCAGGCAGGAAAGTCCATGAGACTCTTATCTCCAATTAACCACCAGAAAGCTGGAAGTGATGCTGTGGCTCAAGTAGAGCATTGGCCTCCAGCTCAGGGACAGGGTCCAGGCCTAGAGTTCAAACCCCACAACTGACCCCCCCCAAAAAAAGATGATGACACTGGTTTTCACACTGTTTTGCACTTATGGTAAACTTCTAGGTACATTGAGCTAAGAGATAGCCATGTCCCCAAAGCCTTGGCTTAGAAGATGTTGCTGTGTTCCAAAGTTGTACTTAATGCCTTACGAGTAGGTTAAAGAACATGATCCTCACCTTTTTGGAAGATTTATTTGTATTATTCAGGTGAAACTTTGCCTAGAAGAAGATAAATCTCTAGTTTCTGAAACATTGGTCAATATGTATATATTGGTCTCCTGTGGACTGAACAGACAGAAAAGAGCATGTGACTTGTTTTGAATTCATCACCCTGTATTTATTTCTGTACTAAAATCCAATGGGTGTTAAGAAATGAAAAATGTTATGATGCAACCTGTCCAGCTGTCAGGTTGCTTTGTCTCAGAAACATTAAGCATAACTTAGTATAGCTTGTACATTATAGTGTAACATAGCATAACAGGAAGACCTATGTATGGAGAAAGCTACATCTTGCTCTTAGCTCTACCACTAATTAAATGTGTAATTTTAGCTAAATTACTTAACCTCTCTAGACCTCTGTTTCTCATCTCTAATTACCCTATCTAGTCCACAGGTTATTAGGAAGATCAAAAGAAATTATAAATATGGAAGCAATTCACAAATGTAGTGCATGCACATTATAAGGTAGCATTAATATTTACACTTGTTATCAGTCTGCAATGGAATTCTTAGATTTGAGCAAGACGAGCCCCTGTGCTAAGCCTCATACTTCAGAGGGCTGTACATATCAAATCACACATGCACACAAACTCATTACACATCTATCAGCATGTTCCTAGGAGACATGGCCTCAACTCTGATAATAGCATTGACATTCTTTAGAGTAATCCGAAGATCATATATAATATATCCTGGATCATCTTGATTAAACACACATCAAAGGTGCCCTCACAGCCACTCTCCATGAACAATGGATATGCTATTTAAAATGCCATTAGAGCAGTTAGAATTAATTTAGACAAGACAGTGAGCTGTATTAGGAGAGTTATGAGGAACAGCAGAGAGTTCTCAAATAAGAAATTGTGATTGATGGTGGAAAATAGATTTTGTTTTGGTTTTTGGGTGGTACTGAAGTTTGAGCTCAGGGCTTCCTGCTTGTTAGGCAGATACTCTGCCATTTGAATCATGCACACACACCCCTTCCTCCCCCTCCCTTCCCCCTACCCTCCACCAACCCAGGGTGTATTTTTAAGATGTCTTTTTCTAGATATGTACACAGATAAATTCATGGATAAAATTATTTGATGCCTTTAAATAATTAGATAGCACTGGGGGCATAAAGGACACAAAATTAGCCAACAGTTGATCATAATTGAGGCCAAATGAAGCATACATGGGAGTTCTTTATACTACATTTAATTCTATATGCTACAGTTCATGTATTTACATTTCTCAATTCTTTTTTTGGGGGGGGGGTCCGGTAGTGGGCCTGAACTCTGGGCCTGGGCACTGTCCCTCAGCTCTTCAGCTCAAGGCTAGCGCTCTACCACCTGAGCCACAGCACCACTTGCGGCTTTTTTCTTTTTGCTTATGTGGTGCTGAGGAATCGAACCCAGGGCCTCAAGCATGCAAGGCAAGTGCTCTACCACTGAGCCACCTTCCCAGCCCCATACATTTCTCAATTCTTATAGCTTTCCACAATAAAAAGTTAAACAAAACTCTAAAGACACAGAGGAGAAAAAATAATCTTTTCTTTTTTAAATTTTTATTTATTTATTATTGTGAAAATACTGTACAGAGGGGTTACAATTACATGGGCAAGATAATGAGTACATTTCTTATCAAGCATTGTAACCTCCTCCTTTGTTTCCCCTTCCCATCCCTTCCCATCCTCCCCCCCGTCCCCCACCCAATCCTCCCCGCCTCCCCCCACCAAAGTTGTAAAGTTTGTTGTCGACATAACAACTTGTACATCTCATTGTTGCAACAGGTCCGCCTGTATCCTTATTTAAACAACTCGTTTTTCCCCTTCCCCTCCACAAATTATACTGACATCAAATACAGTGAAAGCAGGGGTTATACTGTGGGGGAGGGACATACAAAGCAACAAAGAAATAATCTTATAAATGCGTTAGAAACAATCGCATGAAAAGAAAACATTTGAATACATATCTTAGGGTTCATTTCCCTAACATCACCTTATGTGACCTTTTCTGCTTGACTCAGACATATACTAGATATTGCAAATAAGGGAAACCATGGGAAAAAAATAATCTTTTCTTAAACCCTTTGATGTTTTGTAACTGGGAGCTGCAAACTAAACTGGCAAAAGAGAGAGCAAAAGGCGAAAAAGGGCATATAAATTTTATTTGATGGTAATATTTTTATTTTTATATGCATGAAGAACTTCATAGAAAAGAAGTGAAGACCCAATATCGTTAGAACCTGGGTTAAAACCTGGGTCTTATATACCATTTGACAAGACAAAGAAAAAGGGATTAGAGCTTTCAAGTACAGTAAATTGTGGCAAACAGATGTGGAAGGAAACTAATTGAAGATAAGGATAATTTTAGAAAGGTTGGGTCAGTGTAGACCCATCTCACTGCTGGCTTTCTATCTTCAGTGATAGTTTTTCAGGTGGGCAAAGAGCTTTTTTGATACTTGCTAGTCTTTGTGTGTATGGTGTTAGGGATCAAACCTACAGCCTCACCTGTGTGAGACAATCATTCTACCACTGAGCTACATTGAGTTTTACAGTAACCTCTATATCTGTTTCTATTTAATTGCTTTTGGTTTAAAATAATCCTTATATCAAAAAATACATTTTTAAGGTATGATATTCTGATCTCCTTGAAGTACACTGATTACAGAAATCTCATCCATTTTGCTATTATGGTCAACAGAGCACAATGACATGAAAATCTGGATTATGCTAATAATGTAACTATTTGGCTGAAAATGCAATATGTAGGTAAAAAGTACATGATGGCTTGTGAATTATGTACGTACTTATTTTTATCATTACCACTAATGCATCAATAGAGCACCCAAATGCACAATAATGAGGTGAAATCACTTTTACTGTTTAGTCACATTAAAATCATTGTTTTACATACTTTTGTGTGTGTGCCAGTACTAAGTCTTGATCTCAGGGCCTGGGTGATGACCCTGAGCTCTCTCCCTCAAGGCTAATGCTCTACCATTTGAGTCACAGCTCCACTTCCAGCTTTTGGTAGTTATTTGGAGATAAAAGTATCGCAAACTTTCCTACCTGGGCTGGCTTTGAACTGTGATCCTCAGATATCAGCTTCCTGAGTAGCTAGGATATAGGTGTGCGCCACTGGTGCCTGACCACTTTACATACTTTTAAAGTTTTGCCATTTGTTCCAGTATGGTGGCTCATGCTTATAATCTCAGCATCCAGGAGGATAAGTTGGGAAAATTATGAGTTCAAGGCCAGCCTGAACTACATAATGAGAACCTTTCTCAACACAACCCCCCCCCAAAAATACTTACTAATTGTCACATTAAAGATATAATTGACAATGTGTCAAGGAGAGTGGAGAGAACAATTACTTAATAGTTTGACTCATAATTTATAACCTATTGTATTGTAACTCCTGCCTTGTGCTCTTGTTCTGGGTACACTAAACATTAAGAATAAGTATGTTCTCAAAATTTCCACTGTATATTAATTGTTCATTTCTTTCTTTCTTTCTTTCTTTCTTTCTTTCTTTCTTTCTTTCTTTCTTTAGTGTATAGGTAAGAGTTGGTATCTAGACTTAAAAACAGGGCCTTGAGCTCTTCCTTGTCTTTTTCAATTGTGGCTGGTGCTCTACCACTTAGGCTGTGCTTCCAAGTCCAAAGTTTTTGCTAGTTAACAGGAGATAAGAGTTCTGAAGATATGTCTGCTGAGGCTGGCTCTGAACCGTGATCTTCACATCTCAGCTAAGATTATAGGCATGAGCTATTGACAACTGACTTCCTGTTTTATTTAATTATTATTTATTATTGTTATTCATTTTTTGAGACATGGTATTGCTGGCCTAGAATTGCTAGCCTGGGCTAGCCTCAAACTTAGAATTTTCTGCCTTCATCTCCCAAGCACTGGGATTACAGGCATGCATCACCATGACCAGTACTAATTTTATTTTTAAATTTTGTAACAAAGATCTCTCAAATAATTTTATTTAACTTAAGGTCTTCCCATAGTAATTTAGAAAAATAATGTAAAATTTCACTGGGTTTCAGAAACAGACTTAGATATTTCACCCTTTCAGAAAGCATGCATGATATATTCATGGTTGTGCTCTCTAGCAAGACTGGCTGGGACTGAGCTATATGCTCTTTGGGGAAGAGCTTGGGGATGTTTTGAGATAGCTGGTCAGTCACAAGACATTCTCTAGAGTTCTGTTTAAAACTCCAGCCTCTTGCTCAATAGGTCCATTCATGTAGAGAGTATTTGAGATCCCTTATCCTCTACATGATGAAGGCATTTAGCTTCATATTTCCTTTGCATTTATTCCTAAACTAGAAAATGTAAAGTGTTAAGGGCTTAAAGTAATTACCTATATTTGTATGTGTATTGCAACAGTTTAGATAACTAACAATTAATTCATTTTGCTTGAACTGGCCATGTAGTCTTACCTTCTGCCACACAACTCAAATCTCTGTGAAGGGTTTTATTACCTGATTCTTTTTCATATTTTTTTATTTTTTTAATTTTTAGTGTGAAAGTGACGTACAGAGGGGTTACAGTTATATACGTCAGGTAATGAGTACATTTCTTTTTGAACAGTGTCACCTTCTTCCCTCTCTCCTCCTCCCCCTCAAGTTGTATAGTACATTTCCAACATAGTATCTAGTGAGTATCACTGCTAACTTGGTTCACCCCTTAAAAAATTGCTTGTCTCCAATAAAAGACATTCAAACCACATTTCTTTAGTCCCAATCTAATTTTTTTGGACAGAATTGTTCAAAAAGGAACAAAAAAAGGTAACCAGTTTTCTTAGTTCTACAAAGGGGGAGCAGGAGTCATTGTGACATACATCACCCTCACTTCTACCATCACTTTCCCCCACCTCCCTCCCCCTTCTTAAAACAATTCCAACAGGTTTCACTGTTCTATTTCCATTCATGCAAAGAAACTAAAGAGTACAGTTTTTTAGGAGAGAAAGGACTAAAATTAAATCCAATGGGGGAAAGTATGTGTTATCTTAGAATCCTAAAAACACTAAAATACTATGAAGGGCTCTGTATTGTTTCTTTCATTGTGTGTGGGGGGAGGGCATGGTTACCAGGGTTTGAAATCAGGTTCCTACCACCTGAGCCATTCCTCCACCTTCCAAGTGTCCTTTAGAAACCAGAAAGTTAATATTCACAGGAGTCAGAAAATGGTATTCATGAGGGCAATCATGTGGAGACGGCATTACATGATGAAATAATGCTCAGCACTGGTCATTGTGTCCTAGTATCTCAGGACAAGGATGTGGAAGGAAGGGAGGGAGGAGTGGAGGAAAGGGATGAAGTAGAGGCAGGGCTTATGGCAGCCACAGGTCTTGTGGGGACATCAGACTTGCCTTTGCCTGGCTCTGACTCGAAGTAATCCTCAATAACTAGAAACCTATAAGTTGTTCTGAAGGTGTGCCCTCATTTCTGAAGCTTTTTCCCTTAATTTTTTTTTAAAAAAGGTCTTTCTATGCTATACAAGCTTACCTCAATCTCACTCTGTAACCTAGGTTGGTCTCAAACTTGGATGCTCCTGCCTTGGCCTTCCCAGAGCTGGGAGGTGTACCATCACAGACAGCTCCTCGCTGTTTTGTGTGTGTGTGTGTGTGTGTTTTAATCTAACCATCATGTAAAACAGAAGACCTTTCAGTTTGTTTATTTGAGAAGCTGGGTTGAGTGTTCAACCTCCTTGAACTTTTTCAATGCCATGTAACCTCTTTTGAGCATGATGTCAAAATATTTTGAATCCCATGCGTTAAGAAATGTAAAATGTTTTGATACTACCTACCAGAGAGTCTTGTCATTAGGTGCTAATGTGCTTACCCAAAAATTGATTTATTTCTTAGCATGGATGAATCTCTGCTTCAGAGTGAAAAACAAATTTCTTGCATAAAGGTCATCTGAGCTCTTTGTAACCAGGAGCGAGATATTACAGTAACTTTGCTGAGCACCTGGAATGTAGTCTGAGTAGCTTGCTTTACTCTGTAAATGCCAATAACAAGTGTTGGTAAGTCTGAACTATTATAATGGGCATGTTCATGTAATAATTGCATCCTTATTCTCTGAAGAATAAACAACATGAAAACTGTGAACAGTCTTTGAAGAGGGGAAATAAATATCTTTTAACAGTTTGGAAACAGTGTTTGAAGATCGAGAACAGAAATGGCCTTAGGGCATTCTGGATCTTCTTGGCAGTTCTGATTCTATCTCCACCATTTCTCCAAATCTAAGTGGATTCAAAAGCTACAAAATGACTTCCATGAATCTTTGCATACCTCATTTCCATCTCCTTTCTAGGTGAAGATAGATGTGGTTGGGTTGAGAATCATTTCAGTTTTAATGAGTCTCTTTTATAGTTCTATTTCGTGTGTTTGTGCATGCACACATACACACCCCTGCCTGTTCAGGGCACTATCCCTGAACTTTTTAATCTCAGGGCTAGTGCTCTACCACTTGAATCATAGCTCCACTTCTGGTTTTTTGGTAGTTAATTGGAAATAAGAGTCTCATGGGCTTTTCTTGCTGGGACTGACTTTGATCCTCAGATCTTGGCCTCCTGAGATTACAAATAAGAACCACCAACACCTGCCCAGGTGTTAATTGGTTCTTTCCTTTCTCAAGTTCCTACTATGGGTCAGGAATTATGTTGGATATCATGGGACCACAAATGACTAAGGCAGAGTCCCATCTCTCAGAATCTGGAATGCAGTGGAGGGAAAGGCAGCAGGAGTTTGTTTTGGTGGAGTAAACAGATTATTGCATTACACGGTATTGGTTACCAGTAGAGATACCAAACAGAATTACTCAAATTAGCCTGGGTATATGTATCTTGATGGGGGTTGGGGAAGGGGGGACTGGGGGTTGAGGGCTAGGGGAGGAGGGTGAAGAAGCCCTTTCTCTCAAGTAAAGACCAGAATTTAAAGTTGTTGATTTTGTTTTACCAGGCTTGGGGTTTTGTGCTCAAGGCTAGCACTCTACCACTTGAGTCATAGCACCACTTCCAGCTTTTCTGAGTAGTTTACTGAAGTTAAGAATCTCACAGATTTTCCTGCCTGGCCTAACTTTGAACTGCAATCCTCAGATCTCAGCCTCCTGAGTAGCTAGGATTACAGACATGAGTGAGTCACTGGTGCCTGGCTAGAATTTAAAGTTTTAACCAAAAACTGCTGGGCATACTGACACATGCCTGTACTCTTACACTTACTTGAGAGGCTGAGACAGAAAGATTACAAGTTCAAGACCAGCTGGGCTATGTAGTATGACCCTGTCCCAAAACCCAAAAAATTTAACCAGTAAAGAGGGATTAGCCAGATGATGGGTAGCAAAGTGTCCTTTTAGGTAGAAAGGGCAGAATCAACTTGGCAGAACTCAGTGTGCCATCAGATGGGGTCTGAGGTAACAAGAGAAAGAGGAATCTCCTAGATGGGCATCTAGAAGCTACAGATGGGGTGGACAGAGCTGTCAACACAGGGTTTTTGTTTTTGTTTTGGGGTTTTTATTGTTGTTTTGCTGGTCATGGGGCCTGAGCACTGTCCCTCAGCTCTTCAGCTCAAGGCTAGCACTCTACCACTTTAGCCACAGCACCACTTCTGGCTTTTTCTGCTTATGTGGTGCTGAGGAATGGAACCTAGGGCCTCATGCATGCAAGGCAAGCACTCTACCACTGAGCCACCATCCCAGCCCTGTCAACATAGGGTTTTAAGCCAACCTTTCTTCTGTCAGCACTGCTTTGGGGCTGCCCCTTGCCCCTTGTTGATTTCTCTTTGTCCTAACTCGTGTCATGACTCCAGTAAAAAGCAGGCCAATAACTAACCTCACCTTCCTGCGTTTGGCATCTTGGCAAGTCTCTGTCTTTTTAGTTCCTTCCTTGCTCTCCTTCCATGGCCCTCATTTTTGTTGAACCCCTTCATTCAATGCAAATTGGCTGGTGCCCCAAACGCTTAACACCAAGGTCAATTATATTTAGTTTTATATTTACCAATCTTTCTTACTAATACAGCTGTTCTAAATAGGAGCAGTCTTCCATTTAAAAAATGAATTTTCAAACTGAGAAAGTGTGAGGGAAGGGTGGCATTGTCCAAAAAGAAATGTACTCTTTTTAAAATATTTTTATTGTAAAGATACTGTACAGAGAGATGTTATAGTTACACGAGTAAGGTAATGAGTACATTTCCTATCGAGCATTGTTACCCCCTCCTTTGTTTTTCCCCTACTATCCCTTCCCTCCCTACCTTCCCAACTCCTCCCTCCTCTGCCCCCAAAGTTGTAAAGTGTCTTGTGCATCTCATTGTTACAATGGGTCAATCTGTGTCCTTGTTTCAGCATTTTGTTATTTCCCTTCCCCTTCCCAAATTAGAAAAATGTATTTACAAGATGCAGGGCACTGGAATCTAATACAGTGAAAGCAGGGGTTATACCATGGAGGAAGAACATAGAAAAGAAAAAAAATCACATAGTGTATTAAAAACAACAGGGACAAAGAAAAACCTCTTGTGTCCCGATCTTGGGATTCAAAGAAATGAACTGTTTACCTAACATAAAACTGTAAACACTCTGTGCATCACCTTTATAACAACAACTTGTTTTAAAAAATTAAAGATTTTCAAAAATATAGCTGAGTTGAGAGTTAATAAAGGCCAAAAAGGGCTGGGAAGGTGGCTCAGTGGTAGAGTGCTTGCCTTGCATGCCTGAGGCCCTGGGTTTGATTCCTTAGCACCACATAAGCAAAAAGAAAAAAGCCAGAAGTGGCGCTGTGGCTCAAGCGGTAGAGTGCTAGCCTTGAGCTGAAGAGCTGAGGAACAGCGCCCAGGCCCAGAGTTCAGGCCCCACAACCGGACCCAAAAAAAAAAAATTTTTAAAAAAGGCCAAAAAGGCCAAAAAAACTTAGTAATTTGCATGGCACTTAGCTACTTAGAAGGTTTAGATATGAGGATTATGGTCCAAAGCCAGCCCTGGCAGGGAAATGTGAGACTCTTATCTCCAGTTAATCACCAAAAAGCCAGATGTAGAAAGGCTGGGAAGATGGCTCAGTGGTAGAGCACTTGCCTTGCATGCATGAGGCTCTGGGTTCAATTTCTCAGCACCACATAAGCAAAAAGAAAAAAGCCAGAAGTGGCGCTGTGGCTCAAGTGGTAGAGCGCTGGCCTTGAGCTGAAGAGCTGAGGGACAGTGCCCAGGCCCAGAGTTCAGGCCCCATGACCCAACCCCCCCAAAAAAAAAGCCAGATGTGGATCTGTGACTCAAGTGGTAGAAAGCAATCTTTGAGCAAAAAAGTTAAAGGACTGCACCTAGCCCTGAGTTCAAGCCCTAATACGGTGGGGGAAGCGCGGGACAGGGAGAGATGGAGGTAGGGGGGATAAAGGGGAGAAAGAGGGAAGGGAAGTCAATCATTATAGCCTCTGTAGTGGGCCTTTTGCCTTTGCTGGTCATCTCCTGATAACATTCCTGCTGTATGCTCTCCACGGTATCCTGATTTTCCTGTGGGAAACACACTCCTCCCCATATTGGCATGTGCTTCCAGAGAAGCTGCTTCTACCCTCTCTCACTAGTTGAGATCAACCTTCATGTCCATCTTCTCATGCACACATTTTGGTTTCAAATGCCAGAGGAGGCTTGTGACTTAAGCATGTAAATGTTAGGATACTAGTTGGACTGCTGAGATCAAGTTATTTTCTCTAGATGTGGACAAGGGAACATATATTTATTTGTTCCTATTGGCAGCCTCCTTGTGATCAAGAAGGCTGCTGGCTACAGAATAAATTGGCATTGCAGAAGGCAGAGAGGAAAGACAAAGAGAAACTGAGTCCATAGTGATATGAGTCCTTGATGACTGACCACTTAGAGAATCTACATTCTTAGTCATATAAATTAACCCCAAAGTCTGCCCTACCTCTGGACTTCTTAATTTCATAAACCAATGCATTCTCTTATTTGTTGAAGCCAGTTGGAGGGGTGCTTTTCTGTGACTGCAACATAAACATCCTATGCTATGTAGTTACTGCTTATTGAGAACCACTCTGTGTCCAACATTGCAATTAGTGGTGTTTCACAAAAAGTAACCCTCACTATATTTTCTAAAAATTGTGTAAACATGCTGGGGTCCAGCGGATCACACCTATAATCCTAGCTACTCAGGCGGCAGAGATCTGAGTTTCATGGTTTGAAGCCCGCTCAGACAGAAAAGTCAGTGAGACTCTTATCTCCCTCCCCCAAAAACCCATAAGTGGAACTATGGCTCAAGTGGTAGAGCACTATCCTTCAGCAAAAAACCTAAGAGACAATTCCGAGAGTTCAAGCCCCAGGATAGGCACACACATACATATAACAGACAGACACAAATTTTATAATATATGCAAATCTTCTGAGTTTAGTCTTTTTTGTGTGTTTGTTCTTGGATAGTATCTTCTCTGTAGCTTAGGATAGCCTCAAACTTACAATCTTTCTTCCTCAGTCTCCTGAGTACTAGAATTACATGACTATATCTCTATGCTTGACAACCATTCAAAAATGCATAGTTTTGTGATTAACCACATTCCCAATGTTGTGAAGCCAAGTACAACCACATTTTGAGGTGAGTATATACAGTCTCATTTTACTGAGAACTTCCTCCAAGAAGTGTATTAATACCTAGGTCTGACCACCATTTAGTAATATAGTCAGGATCTAAGCACAGCTCTGCCCGATTGCACAGCCTGTGACTTTCTATTTCATTTTAGTGCCAGTTTAAATGATCAAGCAAGAAAATAGGAAATATTGGTCAAATGAACAGCTTAGGGTCTACAAGCCTAAAGATGAGGGTTGTGGGAAGAGCACATGCTACATATAGGAAACAAGGCAAGAACAAAAATTCATGTGAATATAAGTCATCAATGATAGGCCTGGACAGGTTAGAGTCACCAATACAGAGGAAGCCATGTAGGTTCTAGATCGAGGGTATGTAGTGGACAATTCAAGAATATCTGGCTGTACTAGTTCACCCTATTCTGGTTTGTCAGTGAATAATCCTAGCCCTGCCCACTATTCCAAAGGATTCTGACATAATGATGAATAATAAACTGTATTTTGAAACAAAAGTACCCTCAATTTCATGTTAAGCATTAATTAAAATAAGTCACATAAGAAAGTTGATCTGCATCAGGAGAAAGACATCCTGTGGTGGGGGCTGGCCCTGTGAATGAGGTCTGTAATGACTGGAGAGCTTCATTTCCTTCTTGTTAGGACAAGATAGGTTCCAGGTACTGCCCTCCACCCCCACCCCACAAATCACTAGCTTCTGTGTCAAAAGCTGTCCACCTTTGATGAGTATCTCTTGTTTACTTTTTTAAGGAAGGTTTTTTTTTTAACTAAAGCTATTTGAAAGCAGGGAGATGTTTAATCTGTTGATCTGTTTGTTTTCAAAAGTCTGACTCCTTTCATTTGTGCTCTTACCTAAGTAGTAGCTTGAAGGGTTTAACTTCTACTACAAGATGTGTTCCCTAATTTTTCATTTCTGTAAGTGTAAGCTGCTACAGTGTCAGAGGCTGTCTGAAAATCGGGAAGGGTAAGTGATGAGAAGGGGTTGGATTAGACTCCTCTAGCTAGTAGTGAACAAAAAAGATAATCATTCTCAAACTATTTTATGTATAAATCTGTGTGCTGATGTTAATGTTTTACTCACTGGCCACCAAAGGTGGTAAAGAGTGCCACTGAACCAATGTCATTTGATCTGGTGAACAGGTGCACAAAGCTTTTTCTCTCCTTTTTTCTGTGTGTGTGTGTTTGAACTGAGGGTCTTGAGATTGAACTGAGGGCCTGAGCACTGTCCCTGAGCTTTTGTGCTCAAGGCTGGCACTCTACCACTTGAGCACAGCTCTATTTCCAGTTTTTTTGGTGATTAATTGGAGATAGGAGTCTCATGAACTTCCTGCCCAGGCTAGCTTTGAAGTATGATCCTCAGATCTCAGCCTTCTGTGGAGCTAGGATTATAGGCAATAGCCACCAACTCCTGGTTCTTTCTCCTTCTCCTTTCAGTGTTTATCCTGTCCTCCTCTTTCCCCCACCTCTCCTTGCAATAAGCCTGTCTTTCAGGAGCCATGGAAGAAGAGGTCTGCCACACAGTGCAGTGGGCTGCATAAACTAGGCAACATTGGGCAGACTACAGGGTGAAAGGAAGGCTGAGAAAGGATTGGTTGGAGTCACATGGGAGCCTTGGGAAAAGGAGTAATCTGGCACTCCTTCAAAACAATGTTCTTTAAATAGCTAAGGACAGAGAGAAATTCATATTCTAGAAATATAAAATGTATGGCTCTTTATGGTCAAAATAAAGAATTTATTAGATGTACTGAATATTACTACTTCTTTAGAATTATCTTTCATTTCACATTTTTTCCATCTGTAATAACTTGTATAGATAGTTACTCACCAAGCACAAAAGTAAATTATGGTTATAAAATCTTGTTCAAAATATATTTGCCAGTTTGTTAAAAAATACATTTGTGTCATAAAAACAAAACAATTCTAACTTTTTCAAAGTTCTTGTTCATTTTTCTTTCTTTTGTGAATTTCTAAGTGAGACAGCCTCTTATAAGACATAGCCATGGCTTTAAAATGCTGAAAATAACCTGTTCCCCATAGTAAGGTTAGAATTCAGAGTAGAATTCCAACAGTAAATCCTGCCCCGACCTTCTCCCAGCCTGGATCCTTGAGGTCACAAATACACATACACTCTATCCCAGGAAAACCACATTAGTAAGAAATAGGCAAACACCTGCTTTTAAAGGGAAGCTTGGAGTATGGCTAGTAGAGATGAGAAAGTCAAAAGTGTGACCTCTTACTTTTCCAACTCCAAAGCAAAATCTTAGGACCTCTGTAGGCATGCCCAAAGAGACTGAGGATATGAACAAGATTCAAGCCAACTGCTAAGTGGCTCATACCTGTAATCCTAGCTATCAGGAGGCTGAGATCTGGGGATCATGGTTTGAAGCCAACTTCAACAGAAAAGTTGACTAGACTTCATCTCCAAAACAACCATCAAAATGCAGGGCTGGTGGCATGGCTCAAGTGGCTCTTAGCAACTATGAAGCCTTGAATTCAACCCTCCTCTCAAAATGCCCCCCCCCTCAAAAACAAACCAAAACAAAGAAACTAACTAATGAAAACAAAAACCAATGCTTAAGTAGAGAAGTATCAACAGCTAATGTCAAATCCACCTATCTAACCAGGTGCCAAGATCAAGTCGACCAGGCAGAACTATTAGCTGGAAAGGGAGAAGGGAAAGGAGAAGGAGAAGAAAGCCTTTTCTACCCTCTTTCGCACTCTCCTTTTCTTCCTCTTGATTTGCTTTTTATATTTACAAACCAGTCTGCAACTCCTAGTGGCAGGAAATAAAAGTGCACACAGTAATTCTTGAAGATTAAAGCCAGTGTCTTTTGAAGTCATGATCGCTTTCCAGATCCCTGAAGAAAAAGTCCCCATGCTTTCTGATCAGACTAGTCACTTCTTCCATGAGCAACATCTTATAAGAAGGTAAATGGAAGGACAGAGATCTCGGTGGAAGTTTCCTCCCTCATGCAGGAAGAGTTGCTGAATAATCCCTTCCCCCTAACCCTAGAACTGAAGATTCTCCTAAAGAAGTGAGCTTAGGAAGTGGCACTGTGGCTCAAGTGGTAGAGCGCTCACCTTGAACTGAAGAGCTGAGGGACAGTATCCAAGCCCAGAGTTCAAGCCCCATGACCGACAAAAAAAAAAAAAAGAAGTGGGCTTAATAACCAGACCCCTTTTGTTCAGCATATTGTCCAACTAAGAGAGATTATCTGATCCCTCAATGATCACCATTGACTGTCATTAATACATATGGGGCCAATGAGGTACACAGCGAAGCTGTCTCTCCAAGATTTTCTGTGATAGGTCAGAACAGGAATTTAACTTCAAGGCCAAATACTCACAGTCTAGTCTATTTTGCATATAAAATGATGCTTAGTCTTAGTGTCCAAAAGTGGTCAATAGAGATTAAGATTACTCTTGAAAGTCCAAATCAAATAACAAAGAATGGCAGAAGAGTGAGTCCAGAGAAGCCCTGGGAATTTAATAATGGAGTCTCAGATGAATAATAAAGTCTAAGGCAAACTTCTCTTTCTATTGAAAATGGAATTCCAAAGACCTTGAAGCTTGATACTCTGCTTCCTGTTTGTTTGTTTTTAGTGGTCCTGTGACTTGAACTCTGTGCCTGGGCACTATCCCTGAGCTTTTGTGCTCAAGGCTGGCACTCCTCCACTTGAACCACAATTCCTTCTATGGTTTTTTGATGGCTAATTGGAGGTAGGAGTCTCATGAACTTTCTTGCCCAGGCTTGCTTCAAACTGCAATCCTCAGATCTCAGCCTCCTGCATAGCTAGGATTACAGGTGTGAACCACAACATTGGGTGGGTTTTTGGTTTGTTTGTTTTCTGGTATCTGTTTTCCCTCAAATGCCTGGGGTTTGGGGTCCTTCAGTGGCCAGGGTGTTTGTTATTATTGTTGTTTTCCATCCTAAGAAGTATAGCATTTTCTTAAAAATGTACCTTCAAAACTAAAGAAACCCACTTAAATCTCTGCTCATAAATGTAGAAATAGATATGACTCCTATTATAACAACAACATACTAGTATGTAGAAACATGTTACTATTGTCTATCAAAGACAATAATCAACTTAGTGTTTCCCGAGGAAAAGGAATTAACACAGAGGAATCAAAAGCTTAAGAGAAAACATCTTGGTTTTCTCCTTGGCAGGATTCCTGTTAGACCATGTCCATTTTCTAGCTACTAATTGTGAATTCAAATTCAGTGTGGATATAGTTCTCATCACAATGTTAACTGTTATACTTCATTTTTAGATAAGAGCAGAGTTGACTTCCTATATAACATCTTCTAGCTCTCCTACCAAAATCAAAACAAAAACCCAACAAACAAAAAACCCAACTTTTTCTAGATAACTCCATTTCTTTTTTTATTTAATGTTAAGCATCTTTTGTTTGCTTACATTAGTTACATACACAGAGGGGGTCTCATTATTACATTTCCACACATTTACAATGTATTCTAGTCACTCTCACCCCTTTTATTGGTCTCCTATCCCATTTGCCAAAATGATTTCAGCAAGTTTCATTGGTCTATTTTCATAGTTGTAAACAAGCATTATGAGTATATTCATCTTCCTTTAAAAAGGTATTGTAGGGCTGGAAATGTGGCTCAGTAGTAGAGTGCTAGCCTAGCAAGCATGAAACCCTGGATTTGATTCCTCAGTACCACATAAACAAAAAAAGCCAGAAGTGGCACTGTGGCTCAAGTGGTAGAGTGCTAGCCTTGAGCAAGAAAAGCTCAGGGACAGTGTCTAGGCCCTGAATTCAAGCCCCAGGACTGGCAAAAAAAACCCTCAAAAAACAGTATTTCAAAACTACTCTTTTTTTTTCTTTTTCCCTTTACTTTTCCCCATTTCCTAAGGAGTCCTTTAGAGTCATGTTCTATGTTTATAAATAAACATATATAATTATGTATATGTATAAATATGTATATGCATGTATATATATGTCTGTGAGTGTGTATAAATTTTAGCTGTAGTGTCACCTATATATATTTTTTGAGCTTGTCTTTGTCACCTATATTTCTCCATCTGTCTCTCCCCATCTGAAACTACAAAAGCTAGACAGGTTGCTCTAAGAGTAATCCTCTCAACAGGTGCCTGTAATCTTAGTTGCTCAGGAGATAGAGATCAGGTAGATAACTATTTCAGGACAACAGAGGCATAAAAGTCCCTGAGACCCTATCTCAACAGAAAACGTTGAGTGTGCTGATGTGCATCCATCTCAGCAATAAGTAAGAAACTAAATAGAATTACAGGCTGACCCTGGCAATTGGAAATGGAATTTCCTGGACTTTTTCTTACTGGGCTTCGAACTACAGTCCTCCAGGTTTCAACATATTGAGTGGTAGAATTACAAATGTCAGCCTTCTACTGCCGTTTACTACTTTCCAGGAGGCCTTGATTGGTGCTACTTAAGTGGATCTTATTCTTCCTGTAACACAAAGTGTTACAAGTGCTGCCTTTCCTTTTTACCTGTATGGATTTTTTGGTTGCTTTGTTTTGGGTTTTTGTTTGGGAGTGTGAAAGTCTAGATTGTCTTTGAGCAGAGCTCTAACTGCTGAGCCACACCTTTAACCCAATGTTTTGGTGGTACATTACATAACTATGTTCAGCTTCCCAGGGGCTATAAAAGACCCTCATCACAGCATCCCGTCCTTCATTTAGAAAGGTCTTGTGAACTTTTCTGCTCAAGCTGGCCTTAAATCCTGATCCCAATCATTTCAGCCTCTCCAGTAGCTAGGATTGCAGGGATGAGCTACTGGTACTAGCTGCATTTGTTCTTTGATTTACTCTTTCAACTTTTTCTTTGGGAGGCTCCATCGGGGTATCCGACATAAACCACATGATCTTCAGTTCAAGTACTGCTTGAGTGAAGAAACTGTCTCAGACTCATCAGTTTCAACCTATGTCTTGTCCCTACTGCTTTATTTTTTTCCTTTTTGTGTTATTTTTCTTGTAGCTTCTTTTAAAGTTCCTAGTGCCACATATTTAACATCCATGTAATCTTGGAATTAATTAAGACCTGAAGTGCCACCAGCCACAATAACACTAATAGCTAATGGTTTATTGAGCACCTACTATGCACCAAGCACTGTTGTAAGCATTTTATAGGTATTAATTTACTTAAGCCTTGTGATAGTCCTACAAAATAAAGACTATTATTACCCCCATTTAACAGATGCAGAGACAAGCACAGAGGCTAAGGAATTGCCAGAGACCAGATAGTCAGCAAGTGGCCAACCTTTCTCTTAGTCTTCCACTCTCACATGCACTCAAACTTCTGTCACCTACACACTTTTCAAATTCAATATGTTTTTGATGTTTTGATGTTTGTTTCTAAATCTCAAGACTTAGAAATTGAGTTTTCATTGGGTATGGAGAAAAACACCTTTAATCCCAGCACTCAGGAGGCAAAGGAGGAGGATTCAGTTTGAGACCAGCCTGGGCTATCAAAGGAGTCCCTGTCTCAAAAACAAAACAATTTCTTTGCTTTAAAGGTAAAGATATATAACTATCAAGCCCATTCTAAATCTTGAATATAACTAATTTTTTTTTTTTGGTCTGTCGTGGGACTTGAACTCTGGGCCTGGGCTCTGTCCCTCAGCTCTTCAGCTCAAGGCAAGCGCTCTACCACTTGAGCTACAGCACCACTTCCGAATATAACTAATTTAATAGTGTTATGTCTGTATATTGTTCTACAGGGAAGTGTATTGAACTTAGATTCTATAATTCTTTTAAAGATAACCTCTATTATAGGAATTACTGGATTGTGTGCCTATGAGTTTTACCATATGTACATTGAATTTAAATCCTAAGTTCTAAGTTAATTTTCACTACCTGATAAAATATTATCTGAGCATGGAGGAAAAAATGAATTTTTACAGCTTAGTGAGATAAGTCATTCACTCTAACAAGGATATTTTAAACAGAGCTGGTTATTCCTGTAGGGAAACCATATTCAGATCAAACTAATTTCTTAAATGACATAAAAGGAGTGAGTGCCTTTGAGGTGTCTTACATAACTGACTGACTGCTGATGGCTTGGGACCAGAATGGAATGACAGAGAAAAGGGAAGCTGAATCTTTGAAATATTTTTTTAAAATTATGATTAAAAAATCACAGTAAATATCACCTGCCAAGGTATTAAAGTGATTAAAAGCTTATTTTTCATACTCCTATTGTGATAGGTTTTATAAACAAATAATTTTATGTATACTAACCTGTTAAGCACTAGTAATTAGTTGAGAAAAACAAACACAAATGTTCTTGAAGAGAGAGCAAACCCTGAGGGAATTCAGTCCTCTGAAATTATGTTGTTGCTGAAATAATTCTGGAAGACTTCTATCCCCAAATAAAAATCCCTTCTACATTACCCTCCTGTTTTCTATTATCTACAACTTCTGTGGCAACTAATTGACAGGATTATTTGTTAATATAGATGGGCCTGTTGTGGATGAAACCCTCTGGAATATTTTGTGTTTTCACCAGAAGCATTAAGTGCCTCTCATACTTAGTGAATGGAAAGACACTGGTTTGGCAGTAGCTTTGCTATTAAGTAGTAATGGGATTTGGTTTTATCATCTCTCTTCTTTGAACTTTAGTTTCCTATTCTGTTGAACACAGAAATGGATTCCATGTTCTCCAAGGCCCATCCTAAAAAGTCCCAAGTTCCACAATTTTAAATTATGATGATTTTGGACACTTTTGCACAAATAAGACTCTAAGGCTCAATCCCATGTAATAAACTAAAAATATGTACAAACCAGTGATATGGGAATAGGATCAATTTTTTTAAATCTCTCCTAACAGATCCATTATTGTTAAGCTACTTTCTGTCTTGCTGTTCACCAAGGAAAAAAAGAGTAGAGCAAATGCCACCTAGGGTGTGAAAAGGAGTCTATAATTCCAGCACTTGGGGGGGGTTGAGGCAGAAGAATCATAAATTTGAGCCAAGTTGGGCCACATAGTGAAACCCTGACTCCAACATTTTTTTAAAAAATTAATGATTTAAAACTAGGCACTGATGGCTCATGCCTATAATCCTAGCTACTCAGCAAGTTGAGATCTGATGATCACAATTGGAAGCTAGCCAGGCTTCTTATCTCCAATTAATCACCAAAAAGCTGGAAGTTGGAGCTGTGGCTCATTTGGTAGAGTGTTCAGTCTTGGGTGAAAAAAATGCTCAGGAACAGCAATCAGGCCCTGAGTTCAAGCCCCAGGACTGGCTTAAGTAAAGAGGAAATATCCAACCTTTGGCCTTACATGATGATGGAAAGAAGAAAAGGGGATAGGGAAGAGGTAATGAGACTTACTTTCCATTTCCTTTGAGAGTAGAAACTGAAGTTGGAGGTATGATGTGGTCACCTAGATATAGGAAGATTCAAGAAAACTAATGATAGTGGTTTTTCGGCATGCCTGTAAAACATCAAGATCTCTAGGGACTGTGCTTTCAGCCTGACAGTGTGTTCAACAGGGACATGAATGCAACATTAGAGGAGGTGGCCCAAGAAACCAGAAGCAAAGCCCTTGGCTCATCATGGCCTGCATGGAGTATTCGGGAAGGTTAGACAGGCCCACATGTGTCAGTGAGAAAACAGAAGGGTATTATGAGGGTCAATGGACCTGTGGAGATGTGGGGTCAGAGAAGCTGTACTGGGATGTGTCCAGGGAACAGACTTCAAGGAAAGGAGACTGCATAACATCTCAAAAGGACAGAAATGACCAGTTTTACCCCATAGGCTGGCAGTCCTGCTATCTACCATGCCAGCTGCCATGGCAGGGGACAACATAAGGACTGCCATTTGTGGTTTAGATTCCCTTCCTGTCAGATCGTGTCTTAGCAAAGCTCTCAGGTCTGCTTCCAGCCTACCGGTCACTGTATAAACTAGAAAAAGATACTCCATAAGACAGAGTAATACAGAAGGAGTGAGTTTGATCAAGGCACATTTTATGCATGTGTCAGTATCACAATAAAACCCCTTTGTACAATTAATTTATGCTAATAAAATTAAAATAGTTAAAAAAATCAAAGAAAAGGGTGCTTCTCTCAAGACATTATATTTACAATATATCAGAAAACTGTCATTACAGAATAAGAAATGCCATTTTAGATCAAGACATGTTACTATCATAGGCCAGAGATTTGTCCTAATTGGCTAAAAAAAAATAGGATATGCAAAAGACATACTCTATATCTATACAATCCCCCTACATCTATACAGATTAAGAAACTGATAGGGAAATAAAATCTAAAATAGAGCATTTCTTTCTGTAAAAAAAAAAAGTGTGTGTAATTTAGGTTTAAAAATACAGATATGAGTGAACTATATTTTCTTTGTACTTCTGAATTAATGTAGGCAAATATCTGACTCCAAAATTCTAGTTTTATGACATGGCTTGGCATCCAGGCTGCCCTCAAACTCATTATGTAGCCCTCATTTACCTTGAGCTTGCAAAACTACAAATTCTTTGCGCCTAAGATTTTCCCTTTTATTATTTCCTATAGCCCCCATATACATTATGTGTATATGAAAAGAATCAGTAAATACTTGTTGAATAAAAAAGAAAATTCTTTTTGTTTAAACAAAGCAAACTCAGAAAAATCAGACATATGTGACATACATTTTCCTGTACTTTTTTTCTCTATTTTTTAAATGTAAAATTTTACTCATTTGCATCTAACAGCCATACAAACTGGAGAGTGTTTTTTTTTAATTTTTTTAAATTGTAAAGATACTGTACAGAGGGGTTACAGTTACATGAGTAAGGTAATGAGTACATTTCCTATGGAGCCTTGTTACCCTCTTTGTTTTTCCCCTACTATTCTTTCCCTCCCCACCTCACCAACTCCTCCTTTCCCCTCCCCCCAAGTTGTAATCTTTTTCAACATAGTATCTGTAGGTCTCATTGTTACAATGGGTCAACTTGTATCCTTGTTTCAGCATTTTGTTATTTCCTTTCCCCTTCCCAAATTAGAAAAATGTATATACAAGATGCAGGGAACTGGCATCAAATACAGTGACAACAGGGGTTATACCATGGGGGAAGAACATACAAAAGAAACAAAAAAGTCATATAGTACATTAAAAACAACAGCCACAGAGAAAAAAACCTCTTGTGTCCTTATCTTGGGGTTCATGTCGTTTAGTATCATCATATATGGCCATATGTACATAGCTTTTGACCTTTTCTGTTTGTCTGGTAAGATTTTCCTAGAAGTATACTAGTTATTGCAAATAAGGTGGAAAGTGGTTTTTTAATAGCTATTCTCAACTATGTTTTTGAAAAGGAAATTTCTATGTAATTCTTTCCTTTCTGGACCAAAAACTATATACATTTTAAATTAGCATCAACTAGTTGTCCAAATGCGTTTCATTTTTGCATGTCCATATATGCATACAATGTATCTTGATTAGACTAACTCCATTTTATCCCTTCCCCCTCCCCATGCCAGTCTCAACAAGATTGACTGTTCTATTTTCGTAAGTGTACAGAAAGTTTTGAAATCACTTAACTTTTAAAAACGGAAAGCAATATTATGGAGCACAAAATAAATTCTTACTTGTATGTGGGGAGGGGGAAGACATCTTGAAAGGTAATGCAATTTGCCCAGGGTCACATACCAAATTTTGGACGCAAACACCGCACAGTACCAGCTCACCTCTTCTTGCACCTCTCTCCTTCCAAAATACATACATTTTTCTCTCAGCCTGCCTTCATCGTGCTTTGTAATGACTTATCTTAAACTCAGACAAGCAACTGATGAAACTCAAATGAGAGAAATCACCGAATGGTCTGCAAACAAGGGAATCCAGCAGAAAACTGCTATTTTTACCATCCAAAGCTCGTTAAACAAAAAACAAGAGGAATTGAAATACACACACACACACACACACACACACACACACACACACATTTTTTTTCAGCCATCACAACAGCAGCCAGGGAATAAGAACGCGTTTTCCTTGGGGAGAGATTATGCTGAAGGGACCAAATACAGACACAAAAGGTAATTCCACTTGGGGGGTTTTCTTTTCCTTTGAGTTTGTGAGAGCTTTAAAAAAAAAAAAGCAAATCACATAAACAGTACCATTAACTTTTCTCCTCTCACTATGTTTTCTTTCTTCTCACAACAAAACAAGCAGCAAACTGAACAAAGGTCAAAACCTAAAGGTTTCGATGACGACGACTAGGGGAGTCGACTCCAAACTTGGTTTAACAAGCTCAAAGCTCCGAGAAAAGTAGATCGGTCAGGTCTGCAAATACCCTCAGCTGGGCGAAAGGGCACAGCATCGTTAGCGCTCCCTACAGCTCAGATTTTGAACCTACCGAGGAGAGAAAACTCGAGTTACCAAAGATCGACTCTCTGGCTCCACTTTAATTTTTTTATTTTTCGCTAAAAAAAAAAGAATCGGGTGAAGGTTGGGGCGGCGGGAAGGGGGAGGAGGGGAGGAGGGGGAGGCCGACACGGCGCAAGGAAGGATTAATCACTTCTCCCCATTACATCAGCAGCCCCCGCCCTTCCCTCCGAGCACCCTCCTCTCCCAGCACGGGCGCTACGCACTGGCGCTCCCTCGCCTACCCCAGCTCTATTATATGCCCTGATACCTCCCCATTATCACCCGCCCTTCCACACTTACCCCCTCCTTTTCCTCCCCCCGCCCCCCCAGCGGGGCAAGGAGGAAACCCGAGAGGAAACAGGGCGTTGAAGGAAGGGACTTCACGATAAGAGCTGAGGTCCTATTGGCCTGATGGTTGTATGGGCGCTTCCCATTGGCCGATGGGGCAGGAATCCCCGCCCCCTCGTTCCCCGCCCATTCACCCCTCCCCCCCCTCGCCGCCCCGCGGCCCTCCCCCGCGCCCCTGGCCAGCCCCGCGGCGGGGAGGGACCGACTGGGAGAGAGCCGAGGCTCCGTCGGTGTCAATGGCTCCTCCTGCCACGGAGCAGCAGCAGCAGCAGCGGCAGCAGCAGTGGCGAGGGCGACCGGGCTGAGGAGGAGGAGGAAAGGCTCCTTTAAGGAGGAGGAACGACGACGCCTCTTTTTCCCTCTATCTCCTCCCTTTACACCCATTTCCCCTTCGCCGAGGAGAGAAGGGAGGGAGGGGGAGGAGAGAGAAGAGGCCGAAGAAAGAGAAAAAATTCCTCGCAGAAATCTCTTTCAGGGGGTGTGGGGGGGAGGACGAGGGAGAAAAGAGAGCCGGGCGCCCCCCGCTCCCTCCCTCCCTGCTCTCCCTCGCTGCTCCCTCGCCCGCCCGCCCGCCTACTCCCCCCGCCGCCGGAGACGCCGCTCGGGAGCCGGCGGGACCCGGGTCTGTCTCCTCGGCCGCCGCCGCCGCCGCGCCTCG